>NC_142067.1:129806219-130046219 GCF_059756535.1 Pantherophis guttatus
GTATGTATAAATACATAAATAAACACGAACTTCCGTGAAACTCTACATTCTGGTTGATTTCCTCTTGGCAGAGAAATCTATTGGAATTAAACGATACTGTAGCTTAGCATGACGACATCATGAAAGGCTAGTGAGGGACCATTCCAATTGCTTTATTTTCATTCTTCCTCAGTAGCAGGAAAAGGAACCCAACAGTTACAAAGGTTCATCCTAGATGAACCTGCAAAGTCAACTTTTCTTTTTCACAACAAGGGAGTATTTGCCACATACGCTATTGTTCCTAGGTCCACAATGCTAAGAATTACAAAACTGGGATAAATACATAAGGATAGTAAAAATACCAAAATGTCAGGGTTCCAAGGAACAGCCCCAACAAGGGAAGACTCTGAGGCTAGAAGTTCCTCAAAGTTCCATTTTATTAGAGATGTCATTTTGGCACATCTGGGAAAACCCAAATCTGAAAGCTTCCAGGTTTTCCCCACACAACAGAAAGTCCCAAGTCCCTTCCCCTGCACCCACATGTCCATCACATGGTCCAATCTATTTATTTATTTATTTATTTATTTATTTAGTTAGTTAGTTAGTTAGTTAGTTAGTTAGTTAGTTAGTTAGTTAGTTATTTTTCAAATTTATATACTGCCCTTCTCCCGAAGGACTCAGGGCGGTGTACAGCCAAAGTAAAAACATAAATACAAACATTAAAACCAATTTAAAAAGATATATATATGTTTGGCCCCAAAATGAAAAGAACAATAACAAAGCTATTAAAAACATTAAAAAAAAAAAGTGTTAAGCCGTCCCAAGTGGAGAGGACTCCCAGTCATGCCACTCCAGGTGGAGGCAGAATGTCCTGGACTCCCAGAGTCAAGTTATTGTGGCTAGATATCTCTACAACTCGATACAATCCCCCCTCCCAGTTTCCCACAGCACTAAGTGTGGCAGCCCTGAAGATCCAAAGAAAAAGATGGCCTCCAGGGCTGATACAAACAGCTTAATAGCATTAGCACTTAAGACTTATATACCGTTTCATAGTGCTTTACTGCCCTTTCTAAGCGGTTTAAAGAGTCAGCCTATTGCCCCCAACAATATGGGTTCTCATTTTATTGACCTCGGGAGGATGGAAGGCTGAGTCAATCTTGAGCCAGTCAGGATCGAACTTCTAACCACTGCATCCACAGGGTTCTTTCTGTCTACAGCATGCTTATGAAAACGTCTGTGTTCCTTTTGTTGAAATCAGAAATACAAACGAAAGTGGCTCCATACAATTTGCTCTCAACTTGCAATGAAATACCTTCTGTCTGTGCTTCCTGCCTTGACAGGCTCCAGCTTGTGGCAGTCCAGTTTGTTTCACCTGCCAGTCTTCACCAAAATGAGGATGTCTGCCTTCAGTTGGAATTAAGGGTTACAAAATAAATAAAAAGAAATAGAATAGAAACATAAATGCAATTCTATTCAAGAAAGGAAAGCACCGTAAACCCTGAGCATAAACTCAACTTTCCCATAAAGGATGCATTAAAATTTGTTTGCTGCTCATCTAGTTGCTAGGCAACTCTGAGGAGTTTGCAACATTGAAAATAATAAAAACTAGATAAGATAGATAATGAATATACAGATACATACACACAAATATGAGACAAATAGCAGATTCCCATCTCTCCCTATACATTCTGCTCCCTTTTCGTTATAGCCTGTATTTTTACTGTGATTTTATATGTGTGTGTGGGGGTGTGTGCGAATGCATCCATGTGTGTTAGAGCTTGGAATATGTATGTATGTATAACACACATGGATCCATAGGTAGACTATTATTAATATTGTAACAATAATTATAATAGTTATAGATGAGCTGATGCCATCTTCCCTCTCTACATTCTGCTCCACCCTTCCCTCCCCACCTTTTACTTAAATCCCATATTTTGTGTGGGATTTTACTGTGATTTGTGTTTATGGGATATGCTATCGGTCATGTGCCTATATGTATGTATGTATATATGTGAGTGTGTATACACACACATATAGTATATATAGATTTATGGGTGTTATATATAATATATAGAGTTTATATACACTGCTCAAAAAAATAAATGGAACACAAGCAGAAGACATCCGAATGAATGAATAGCCTTATTAAATACTTTGTTCGTTACATACAGTAGTATTGTGTTCCCTTTAGTTGTTTGAGCAGTGTATAAACTACTGTATGTAAAGAACAAAGTATTTAATAAGGCTATTTCATTCATTCAGATCTCGGATGTCTTCTGCTTGTGTTCTCTTTATTTTTATGAGCAGTATATATAGTTTATATAGATATGCGCACAGACAAATATAGTTAGTATATATATATAGATTGTATATAGATATATTCAGTGGTGGGATTCAGCCAGTTCGCACCACTTCGGGAGAACCGAAGTTGTTAACTTTCTGAGCAGTTTGGCAAACTGGTTGTTGGAAGAAATCATTAGGGCAGAGAACCGGTTGTTAAATTACTTGAATCCCATCACTGGATATATTATATATAGATATAGATATCATTCCTCTTTTAACAACCCCATTATCCCTTGCGGGGTGGAGCCTGGGCAACTGAATGGAGCTAGCTAATGGAGAGTGTTTTACTGGCTAGATGCCCTTCCTGTCGCCAATGCGGAGTTTTGTTCAGCAGATATATTCTCAGTGTGCCGAGAGAGAGAGAAATATCTGCCTCTACCTAGGATCGAACTCACAGCCTCCGGATTGTGAGGCGAGAGCTCCACCTCTAGGTCACCGCATCACTGAATATTGTATATGGATATATTGGTGTTTTATACACACACACACACACACACATATACATACATTTATTTTATTTATTTTTTATTTCAAACATACATGCGTTCTCACAAGGAGGGCCTTCTCCGGGTGCCGTCGGCTCGACAATGTCGGCGGCCAGCCCCCAGGGGTAGAGCTCTCTCTGTGGGCACGCCCATTCTTTGGAATCAACTCCCCCTGGGGCTTCGGTTGGCTCCTGATCTGCGCACCTTCCGCCATGAATTAAAAACATGGCTGTTCACATCGCCCAGCCTGGACTGAGGGTTTTTTTGATTATTTTAATGGGTTTTAATATATGTTTAAACTATATATTTATACACTCATGTATTTTATGTATGTACACTTATGTATTTTAGGTCTTTTATTGGGTTTGTTTTTATTTGTTGTGAGCCGCCCTGAGTCCTATGGAGATAGGGCGGCCTGCAATTTCTGCTGGTTCGAATCTCTCCAAGGCTCAAGGTTGACTCAGCCTTCCATCCTTTCTAAGGTAGGTAAAATGACGACCCAGATTGTGGGGGCAATAAGCTGACTTTGTATAAATATACAAAAGTATGAAGGCTATTGCTTAACGCACTGTAAGCCGCCCTGAGTCTCCGGAGAAGGGCGGCATATAAATCAAATTAAAAAAAATACAAATTATATTAAATTTAAATTAAATTAAATTAAATACATACACACAACCAATAACATATCCCATAGACACACGAACCACATAATATAATAATTATAATATAAACATAACATAATAATTATATTAATAACATAACCACATAAATAATTTAATATAATAAAATCCCCATGAAAACAGGGGATTCAGGTAAAAGAGGAAGGAGGGAAGGAGCAGAATGTAGAGATCCAGAACTCTTGTAACTCTTATTACAGTATTAATTTAATAGAGTCTGACTCTGCCATATGGATTCCGGCTCCCCCCTAATTGCCCTCCGCAGCAGCAGCAGCAACAACAACCCTGTGAGGTAGGCCGCTCAAGGGTGTCATGGGACTTTCGGGGCTGAAACCGACCTGGGTGTGGGGGTGGAGGCTGAAGCGAGGCCCAGTGCCAGGGCCCGGGGGGTCCCGGCTGCCAGTGCCCAGCGGCGCCCCAGGCTGGAAACGGAGGAGGCGGCAGCGGCGGCGGATGATGGTACCAAACATCCATCTTTTTCCGCTGGGCCACACGTGCGACTCCGTCCCCTCGGCGATGGCGTCACTTCCGGCGCACCGACCCTGACGTGGGTGGAAAGCGCCCGGAAGTCGCCTTTCTACGCGCCGGAAAGAGCGCGCTGGGGGAGCGTACCGCGCAGGCGCACCAGGGTTCCTCTGGCCATCATGGCGTCCCGTGATGTTATCGGGCCGGCGCTGCCTCCGCAGTTAGCTGATTCCGAGGCCGCTTCGGTGGACTCCGGGTCGGGTGAGAAGGAGGAGGAGGCCCTCGCTCGCGGGAATGAGACGGGAAGGCTCCGCGGGGGAGAAAGGCCCCGCTCGGGGCTTTTTTTCAGCTTTCTGGCTGAGCCAATCTGGGAGGGAGGGAGGAGGAGGAGGGGGCTGGCTGGAGGGGTAAATGGAAATAGGGGCCCTCCTGGCTTCCCTTGGCGGATCCCAACCAGGTCTGGTTTCCTTGGCGGTTTATTGGACGTTTTAGCTTTTTAGATTATTTTAGTATTCAAGGCAAACATGCCTTCGCTTATTTTCCCAACAACAACCTTGTGAGGTGGGCCGGGCTGAGAGGAGAGGAAAGAGCAGCTGGGTTTCATGGTTAAGACGGGACTAGAACTCCCAGTCCCCTGGTGATTGGCCCAAAGTCAGTCAGACACTCTCTCTCTCTCTCTCTGTCTCTCTCTCACACACACACACACACACACACACACCTTTCAGACTAAGGTGGAACTAGAACTCCCAGTCTCCTAGTGATTGGCCCAAAGTCAGTCAGTCAGTCAGTCTCTCTCTCTCTCTCTCTCTCTCTCTCTCTCACAGACACACACCTTTCATGCTAAGGCGGGACTAGAACTCCCAATCTCCTGGTGATTGGTGGAAAGACACACACACACACACACACACACACACACACACACACACACCCCTTTCAGACTAAGGCGGGACTAGAACTCCCAGTCTTCTGGTGATTGGCCCAAAGTCAGTCAGTCTCTCTCTCTCTCTCTCCCTCTCCCTCTCCCTCTCTCCCCCTCCCTCCCTCCCTCTCTCACACACACACACCTTTCATGCTAAGGCAGGACTAGAACTCCCAGTCTCCTGGTGATTGGCCCAAAGACATTGCACTATAATAGATCAGTTAGCCCAAGATAGATTTGTATTTATATAAATAAACATATTTATAAGAGACTATAAATCAGTGCTCACATAAAAGAACGTGCCTATTTTTATTCTTATCTCCTTAAAAAAAAAAGTTGGATAGTCCAAAAACAAATAAAGCAATATTCATCTGAAATATATAATGATAGAATAAAATTTAGTTGCAGGACCAGCATTGCCTCCTGGCTTCAAGGAAAACTCTGAAAATGAGGAGAAACGTGTGTCTGCTCAGACGTCCAGAGAGACAGATTCTGATTCCGAAGAGGAGGAAGGTTCAAGTCCAGTTCCCAGGTTTGTGCATTGGCTTGAAAGTATGGAATTGTTTTAAGGGGCAGCTGATGCCATTATGTCAATGATAGTTAAATTTTGCGTTCTGACTATTGCTCCTGATGCCAGTATGCCTTGGGGGAGGGGGGGTACTAAAATATATAAATATCACATACTTAGGACGTCATCGCCCACAGACATAACAGAACAGAATAATAGAGTTGGAAGGGACCTTGGAGGTCCAACCCAATGGTATAGGATTCCCTATAGCATTTCAGACAAATGGTTGTCCTATCTCTTCTTAAAAACTTCCAGTGTTGGAGCATTCACAACTTCTGGAGGCAAGTTGTTCCATTGTAAACTTGTCCTCCAGGAAACAAATTGTTCTCACTGTCAGAATATTTCTCCTTAGTTCCAGGTTGCTTCTCTGCTTCATTAGTTTCCACCCATTGCTTCTTGTCCTTCCCTCAGGTGCTTTGGAGAATAGCTACCCCCCTCTTCTTTGGGGCAGCCCCTGAGATATTGGAAGACTGCTATCATGTCTCCCCTAGTCCTTCTTTTCATTAAACTAGCCATGCCCAGCTCCCACAACTGTTCTTCATATGTTTTAGCCTCCAGTCCCCTAATCATCCTGTTTGATCTTCTCTGCACACATATGCAGCAACATCTTCATCAGCCTGCCTCTTTTTTAAGCAGAAACATGAAAATTAGGGCACCTTTTTCTTCCAGCAAAGAAAGTTGAGCTTCCTGAACTTTTCCTTCAGTTCATCCCTCAGCTGCTCATTGACTGTTAGCACAACCTCAAGGCATTTTCCTTGAAGATTCCTTGCATAAAAACTTCCAGTCGTTGCACTGTCTTTGAGATGTAAGCAAAACCGCTCTTTGTATTTCAAATGCCCTTATTTCTGCCTTCCTTATCTCTATAAAGGAAACTGAGAAGATCTCAGGAAGAGGATGATGATGGGTTTTTTGGGCCTGCTCTTCCTCCAGGATTTAAAAAGCCAGAGGAATCACCGGAAAGGTAATTCACACAAGGATGTTAGAACCACACTAACTGCTAACTCAAGGAGCAGGCAAGGAACCCGTGACTCCTGCAAGCAAGCTAAATTCCTCTGTAACATTAGCTGAGTTAGTCCTTGACTTATGACCGCAATGGAGCCCAACATTTATATTGTGAAATGAGAAATTTGTAATGTGAATTTTGCCCCCTTTTACAACTTCTCTTGCCACATTTGTTAAGTGAATCCCTGCAGTTGTTAAGTTAGGAAGACAGTGGTTCAGTGAATCTGGCATACCTCTCAACTTTTCTTATCAGAAGGGATCCCATGACCCCAGGACACTGCAAGCGTCACAAATATGAGTCAGTGGTCCAGCATCCGAATGTAAATCACGTGACCATGGTGATGCTGCAATGGTCAAAAGTGTGAAAAATGGTCATAAGTCATTTTTTCATTGCCGTTGTATCTTTGAATGGTCACTAAATGAACTGTCGTAAGTCGAGGGCCACCTGTATCGCAGAGGAATGCGGGGGCAGATGTGTGTAAGTGGGATATGAATTCACCTGCTTGCAAATATAGCTTTGAGAGTAACTTTTTAACAGCCCATTCTTTATATGCTTTATATAGGGGAATGTTATTAAAATCTAATTCTATTCTTGAGACCTATTATAGGTCCTGCTTTGCCACCAGGCTTTAAGAAACCGTCAGAAGATGCTGAAGAAAAACGAGGTAACAAAAGCCAGGTATGAGAAATAATAAAAACAAAACACAAAGAATTCAACATTTGTTTGTGGGATGTGTATGTGGAGCAAAGTATTTTGACCCAAATTCCTTTGCCTGGTAAAGTTTCTAGCTTTGAAAGAACTCTGGGTGATTAATCATCCAATGGATTTAGATGTAATTCAGTTGTCAGATGATGTGTGTTCTCAGTTCACTGGACATTAAAATATGTAGGAGACACCTGTATATGTGAAGGATATCTCTACAACCATTCCTATCTTATGATAGTAATAGAAAGGCTGGGGGAAAAAATCAGAAATGTGAGGCAAGCTTTGAAGAAACTTGACCTTCAGTTGAAGGAGGTCTCAACTTCTTCAACTTTTTTTTTCCTTTTGTGACCCCCCTCAACTCACTCAGGGCCAGGAGCACCATGCTGTGGCACTGCAAAACTTTCTCTTCTGGTAGGCCACCTCATGGGAAGAACTAGCTTCTAATACTTCATAGTTTCTTTTTTATTGTTTCCTTAACTGGAGTCTGTTGTTGGCTACCTTCCCATCAGCTCTCATGGAGAAAAGGAACCTCAGCAGGCGTCCCAATTCTACAACTTTCTGAAATTCAGTACTGTATCCTGAAAGGATGGGAGTTAAACTGAACACAGAAATATTGTGAAACTCAATTATACCAATAGAATCCCGAGCAATTGTCATGATAGATTCATGCTGATGTTGTCTCTGAAAAATAAGTAGGTGGCGTCCGAGATTAGACCCTTGCAATAGCGTGGAAGACGAGGATTTCAAGCAAGGACACGAGAACAGTTTGTTCCTTATTAATCAAGGCAAATCTACGTGTCCCAGGATAATATTGCAGGATCCAATCTGTCACCAGGAACAGAGGTTTAGTTTTCCCAAGTTTTCAGACTCATGCTGGAACCCATCCTCAGGGAACTGCTCATTGACTAGAATGTGTGTTTGTACCATATGTATCTCACAACAAGAGTTGATATTTCTATGTGAAATGACCCTCTTGTTTTTTACAAACGTAAATCAGAAAACTACAGGTAGATGTGCTACATTCTTTGCTGCTAAGAAATGATGTCTTGCAGTACCCTTGAAAGGATTGTCATGCACAGGAAGCTTTAGAGGCCAAAGGGCTGCCTAAACACTTGGTATTATTTAAAATCTCCATTTGGCTGAACCGCCAGGATTTTTGTCTTTATTCTGTGTTGCGCTAAAGGCGAGCGATAATGAGGAAGAGGGAGATATATTTGGCCCTATGCCAGCCAAGGGATCGGTGGACTCCAACCCAGGTGCTGAGATTGAGGATCGGGCTCGAAGAATGAAGGAGAAACTTCTGGGAGATGCTGATGTGAGTTGGGTACATCGTTTCTGTTGCTTTTTCTCAAACACCCAACAGCGTTCCGAAGGCATTCGTTGGCCGGTCCTTCACGGATGCTTCTCAATTTTGTTTCCTGTCAAAGGACGAATCCAAACAAGCTAAAAGAGAATCTTGGATGACCGATCTTCCCCCAGAACTCAAAAACTTTGGTTTCGGTCCACGGACATTCAAAAGAAGAGCCAATGATAATTCTGGGGACAGATCCATTTGGACGGATACTCCAGCTGATAGAGAAAAGAAAGCTAAGGTAAGTCTTTATTCCCACCTGGTTTGTCAGTGAAAATATTCTTCATATTTTTGGGTTGGCAGATCTGGTATTTATCCAGCAATAAGTCAAAGAGAAGTTTGGAAAGTTTAAAATGGACGCTGCTGACGTGGATTTTTAACGTTTCAAACGTCCTTGGCTTATAGTTTCTTACTCAATAGAAATGATTTTATGACCTTCTGTCTTCCTGACTCTGAATGGTTCCCAAGCAAGAAAACCAATCAATGCAACATTAGTAAATCGAATTGTTATAAAGCCAAATAATGAAGATCATAAACAAGTCTCATAATCATAATATAGCCCAGAGGTATCAAACTCAAAGCCTGTGGGCCAGATGCAGCCCATGATGTGGTCAGATGCAGTCTATGGGCCATCCTGGTCTACCCGTGTCACTTTGGCCCGGTCTACCCAATGTGAAGAGGAAACATGCCAGCAGTTTGGGGAGTGGTGTCAAGCTGGCCACGCCCACCCGGCCCCCCAAGGTCAACCACAGCCCTGATGTGGCCCTCATTGAAATTAAGTTTGACACCCCTGATATAGCCAATCCTGATCCTAGCAATGCCAGCCATTCCAAGCACAGCCAACAATCGCCTGTCTGTCATCAAACACTCTTCAAAATAGTTTCAAAAACTTTCTGATGATGGAGGGAGGCACAGTCCCAGAAGATGGGGACCCAGTGGGGATCCTTTGCTACCACTCATCAGGCAGGCAAATTTTATTTGAATAATCTCTTTTGCTTTAATTCAAGGACGTTGTCCTTTATGGATGGAGGCAAATATACGTGTCCCAGAATGATGTTGCAGGAACTAATCTGGGTTGGTTACCAGGACCGGAGGTTTTGTCTTCCAAGCTTTCGGACTCATGCTGGAGCCCATCCTCAGGGAACTTCTCTCCAGCAGAGCGTGTCACATGCTGAAAAACACACATTGACACATTCCAGTCGAGAGAATTTCCCTGAGGATGGGCTCCAGCACGAGTCCGAAAGCTCAGAAGGCCAAAACCTCCGGTCCCGGTGACCGACCCAGATAAGTTCCTGCAAAATTGTTGCTACTTTTGCAGACTTAACAGTGTGGTTCTGTGGTGTGTGAATTCCTCTCAATTCCTCCGATTAGCAGTGCAGCTTCGTTGCCAAGAGACAGCTGAGCCAAGAACTTTTGAGAGTTGATCCTTTTCTCGGTCCTCCCAAGATTTGAAGCTGACCTCATTAAAACAAACTGTTGCTATGCTTACAACGGTCCAATTTTCCCACCACGTCTGACACAATAGAAGTTGTTGCATGCTAACTCTTTCCTTACGTCTAGCAGGCTGTAGCATGCCTGGTGTTACAGAAGAGGTCAGATGGTTGAGTACTTTGTTCCTCGGATGCTTCTAAATGGTTTTCTGTGGGAGGTGAATGTGGCCAGACAGGCCCACCCTCCACAACTTAAATAAACCCAGCTGTGGAATCATTTCCAACATTGTTTCATTTCTTAAGATTTCTTAAGATCTATTGACTTTAAAAAAAAAAAAAAAAGCTTATAAAGATAATAAGTCCTCGACTTATGACCACAATTGAGCCCAAAATTTCCATGGCTAGGCAAGGCAGTCGTTAAGTGAGTTCTGTTCCATTGTATGACCTTCCTTGCCACCTTTGTGAAGTGAATCACTGCAGTTGTTCAGTTAGTAACATGGTTGTTAAGTGAATCCGGCTTTACCGTTGACTTTACTCGTCAGAAGGTCGCAAAAGGGGGAATCATGTGATCTCAGAACTCTGCAATCTGTCATAAGTACATGCCAATCGCCAACTGTCTTGAATTTTGATCACGTGACCAAGAGGACACAGCAACAGCTGTCAGTGTGAAAAACGATCATAAGTCACTTTTTTCAGGGCCGGTGTAACTTTGAACAGTCACTAAACAGATGGTTGTAAGTCAAGGACCAACTTTAAAGCAAAATTCATTGAACTCAGTTCAGCAAAATAGAAATCTGACAGAGCTGGGGGGGGGGGAATGGAAAATGGCATATGAAATACTGGAGAATTATAGGGCAAATACAGGTTTTACAGATTACAGAATACCAGAGTTGGAAGGGACCTTGTAGGTCATCTAGTCCAGCCCCCCGCCCAAGCAGGAGACCCTACACCATTTCTGACAGATGGCAGTCCATTCTCTTTTTGAAAGCCTCCAGTGATGAAGCTCCCACAACTTCTGAAGGCAACTTCTGTTCCATGGGTTGATTGTTCTCACTGTCAGAAAGTTTCTCCTTATTTCCAGGTTGAATCTCTGCTTGATCGGTTTCCATCCATTGTTCCTTGTCTGGCCTTCAGGTGCTTTGGACAATAGCTTGACCCCCTTCCTCCTCTCTGGGGCAGCCCCTCAAATATTTGAACACTGCTATCATGTCTCCCCTGGTCCTTCTCTTCAGGTAGTCCTCTACTTACAACAGTTCACTTAACTGACTGTTCAAAGTTACATCATCACCGAAAAAAGTGATTTACGACCGTTTTTCACACTTACGACCATTGCAGCATCTCCGAGGTCACGTGATCAAAATTCAGCTGCTTGGCAACTGACTCACATTTATGACGGTGGCGTTGTCCTGGGGTCATGCGATTCCCTTTTGCGACTTTCCGACAAGCGAAGTCAACGGAGGAAACCAGATTCCCTTAACAACCGTGTGACTTAACCATTTTGATGATTCGCTTAACATCGGTGCCAAGGAAGGTCATAAAATGGGGCAAAACATGTCACAATTGTCTCAGCAACATAACATGGGCTAACTCGAGGACTGCCTGGTATTTGAACTCCAGGAGGAAACAGATTTGGGTCAATAGGATTGCGCAGAGCTTCACTTTGGAGATTAGGTGCCAATTCAGTCCAATTTCTCCCATCGAATTGAAACGTTGGGTTGGATTCGATGTGCCTGCATTGACCTGATGGCTGTTTTTTTCCCTGCTGGCCCCCTGTCAAAAAACTGGACCCTGTCAGTCAGGGTGGATTTGATTTAAATCGAGTTGATTTAAATCCCTATTTAAATCATGATTTAAATCACTAGTGAAAAGGCTTGATTTAAATCAACTCGATTTAAATCATAATTTTTAAAGAGCAACTGTCATCTCTGCTACTCCTTTGACCCGCTGTTGACTCACCGATAGTCCCAGTGTTGCAGAATATACAGCCTCCTGCTACATAACTAAGCTCCGTTTCATGCTGAATAAACTAAATTATTTCTGTATCTTAAATAGAAAACTATCTTACGATAGATTTTTACCCCAAACGTTTTTTATTAAAATAAATTTGATAAAAATCAAAAAAATCCAATTTAAATCAAACAAATCTGATTTTTTTGATTTTTTTAAAAAAAATCATTGATTTTTATCCACCCTGCTGTCAATGGGACTCTTCAAATGGAAAGGTCCAAAGCTGAATTGGCTTGCAAATGAAACTCGTTTTGAGATGCAAAATAGAAATCTTGCTAAGGATTCCAATCGCATCGGAGCAGCTCGACCAGGCCCTGTAAATAAACGTTAGCGCCCCCCCCCCCCAAAATACAAGTTGAAGAACCTCTTTAGCCTTCAGCAAGCGAGGGCTCTCATTCTCTGTGAGGATAAGAGAGAAATTTACAAAACCCTAGTAAGGCCACACCTGGAATGCTGCAACCCATTTTGGTCCCCATACTGCAAAAAAAGATGTTTTGAGACTTTGGAAAAGGTTCAGAGAAGAGCAACTAAGATGATCAAAGGCCTGGAGATGAAAACATACGAAGAACGGCTGCAGGAATTGCGTAGGTCCAGTTTAGAGAAAAGAAGCACTGGGGTGAGATGATAGCAGTCTTCCAATATTTGAGGGGCTGCCACAATGAAGAGGGGGGGTCAAATTATTCTCCAAAGCACCTGAAGGCAGGACAAGAAACAATGGATGGAAACTAACCAAGGAGAGAAGCAACCTGGAATTAAGGAGAAACTTCCTAACAATGAGGACAATTAACCAGTGGAACAACTTCCCTCCTGAAGTTGTGGGGGCTCCATCACTGGAGGTTTTCAAGAAGAGAAGAGACTGGACAGTCACTTGTCTGAAATGGTATATATATGTTCTGCTTGAGCAGGGAGCTGGACTAGAAGACCTCCAAGGTCCCTTCCAGTTCTATTCTAAATATATTTATAATATAATCTAGATTATATATAATAATATATATAATCTAAAAATTCTAGAAATGGAATTTTAAAGCATGATTCCCACCTTGTTTCTGAGAGTTGATCTTGCACAGGTTAAGAAAAGCCGAAATCTCTCAGCTGGAACCTTTTGAGTCAACCCTAATAATGTTGAGAACGTCCCTCTCCACTGGGTACATTCTCAGCATGAATAGATAAAATTCTCAGCATAACATAAATAACATTTTCTTTTTTCCTGGCATAAAACATTGTGTACCAAGGCTGTGCAGCCATGATTTTTTCTACCGCGAGAATCAAAACTGTCCATCGATCTTATCATTTGGCTGCCTTAAGATACCATAAAGAAGATCTCAATTAACCAAGGTTCTCCTCTGGTTTGTGCGTTTCTTTGGGCGCCTGCTAACTCATCTTTTCTTTTCCTTTTTCCCGGTCTTCAGGAACAGCAGGAAGCAAGAAAGCCCGTCTCCAAGGACAAGGCAGAAGAAGCCTTCCCCTCCGAGAGAGACAAAAAGCTGGCTGAGCAGATATCCTCGTACAATGTAGGTGTTTCGTCATCTGTCATCCGTCCCCCTCCTTCCCCCAGCGATGCTGGTTTCTGTGGAGATGTTTCTTTGGCTCAGACCCTCTTTTCTTTTCAGAAATGTCCTGCTGGTTTCAAAAATACTGGGCCTGAACCACAATTTCTTTTTCGGCGTTTCTATGGAAACGTGATCATACACTGCATTCTAGCAAAGTTATCGAGACTGAAGTCACTAGCATAAACATTGCTTTTACTTGATGAGCAGAACTGACAATATCCTGGATTGTCTGTCTGTCTGTCTGTCTGTCTAAAATTATCTATCTATCTATCTATTTACCTACCTACCATTTATGTATCTATTTATCTATTTACCTACCTACCTACCATCTATGTATCATCTATCTACCTACCTACCTACCATTTATGTATCTATTTATCTACCTACCTACCTACCTACCTACCATCTATATATCATCTATTTATCTATCTACCTACCTACCATCTATGTATCATCTATCTATTTACTTATCTATCTACCTACCTATCATCTATATCTACCTACCTACCTAACATCTGTCTGTCTGCCTGTGTCTGCCTGCCTGCCTACCTACCTACCGTGTTTCCCCGAAAATAAGACCTTGTCTCATATTTTTTTGAACACTGAAATAAGTGCTTGTCCTTATTTTTGGGGGAGATCTTATTATTTTGGGGTGCATGGAGCAAGACGGGGCTCCTCTTGGCTTCTTACCTGATTTCCAGCTCTGTCTCCCTAACCAGAGGAAATGGCGAGGACCGGCTGCGCATACGCTTAAATATTTTTGGGGAGGGCTTATTTTCGGGGAAACACGGTACCTATTTATCTAACAAACATCTGTGTATCTTATCTATCATCTAACATCTGTCCGTCCGTCCATCTTTTTTTCACGTGACCATTTTCACACTTATCACCATTGCAGCATCCTCATAGTCACATGATCAACATGCAGACACGTAGCAACTGGTCCATATTTATGACGGCCGCAGCGTCCCGGGGTCACATGATTCCCTTTTGCGACCTCCTCTCAAGCAAAATCATCACCGGGGTGGGGGGGGGAGCCAGATTCACTTAACAACTGTGTTACTAACATCAGCTACAGTGATTCACTTAATGGTGGCATCATAAAACGGAGCAAAATTCACTTAACAGTTGTCTCACTTAGCAACAGAAGTTTTTGGCTCTATTGTGGTCAAAGGTTGAGGACTGCCTGTATGACCCTTATAATTCTTGATGAATGTATCTTTTCTTTTTATGTACACTGAGAGCTTATGCACCAAAAACAAATTCCTTGTGTGTCCAGTCACACTTGGCCAATAAAAAATTCTATTCTATTCTATTCTATTCTATTCTATTCTATTCTATTCTATTCTATTCTATTCTATTCTATTCTATTCTATTCTATTCTATTCTATTCTATTCCTATTCCATTCCATTCCATTCCCATTGCATTGCATTCTATTCTATTCTATTCTATTCTATTCTATTCTATTCTATTCTATTCTATTCTATTCTATTCTATTCCTATTCCTATTCTATTCCATTCCATTCCATTCCATTCCCATTGCATTGCATTGCATTGCATTGCATTCTATTCTATTCTATTCTATTCTATTCTATTTCTATTCCTATTCCTATTCCTATTCCTATTCCATTCCATTCCCATTGCATTGCATTGCATTCTATTCTATTCTATTCTATTCTATTCTATTCTATTCTATTCTATTCTATTCTATTCTATTCTATTCTATTCTATCTATGTAAACAGTAGTCTTTGAATACTTAGATGTCCCTTCTCTGTGGTAACTGAGTTGCTGTTACTTGTCTATGTCATAATTCCATTGTCTTTCTTCCAATTTTCTAATTCTTGTAACATTTATTATTCTAAATATTCTAAATTCCAGGACTCTCAGAGATCTGAATCTCTGCTGGACATACACCGGAAGAAGCTAAAGAGTAAAACTGACGGAGAAAAGAATCAACCTCAGGAGAGAAGGCCCTTTGACCGAGATCAAGACCTTCAAGTCCACCAGATTGATGAAGCCCGAAAGAAAGCCCTCATCAAACAGTCCAGAGACTTGAACACCAGGTTTTCCCATGGCAAATGCAACACGTTTTTATAATGGATGCCGACCGAAATGGCAAGCGTGCTAAATAAAACATGTCCTTTGGACATATAAACACATACGTGAAAAAAATTACGTTCCTTTAAATTGAAGTTCTACCACATTCTGTTGCATGGATGACTGGATTTTGGTTGCACGAGTCCAGCTGTTGGTGGCAGGGAGGAATCTAACAGTGGGATGAGTAGAATTTCATTCCTATAATTTCCTCCCCTTCCCCTGCACCAGTGGTGGGTTGCTCCTGGTTCAGCCCGGTTCGGGCGAGCCGGTAGTGGTGATGATGTGATGTCAATGAACTGGTTCTCTTTGACTGTGAGCTGGGCCCTCTCGTCTGCCCCTGCGTTATACCTACCTTTATTTGACATTTTTTAGCCCAGCTGATAGGCATGGCAGAGTGGATTGCTGCGCCTCAGCTGGGCAGAAATCTAATGCACTTCCACGGAGTGCAAGTTCAGCGCGTGTGCGAGCAAAGCCAGCATGCACGAAGAGAACCAGTGATAACACCGGTTGGAACCCACCACTGCCTTGCACAAACGTAGAAATAATTGCTGTGCCTCTTCTTGGTGATCTTCACTGCATAGTTTCCTTCCCCAAGAATGGCGAAAGGGGAGTTGTGAAGACTCCACCTGCTCTTGGGAAGATTTCCTTTTACATTGTTCTGAAAAGGAATCGGCCCATTTGAAATATTTTACGTTTTAAATAACCCGTAGGTCTACTACTCCGTAAACGGAATTTTTAAAAGAATACATTTCTTCAGCTCAGATTACCTTGGGATTTCAAATGTCACAACGGTAGGCGTGTAACTCGACATTTGGAGTCGAGAGAGAGAAAGAGAGAGAGAGAGAGAAATCAGATGGCTGCTGCAAATACTTGGGGATCTGATCATAATTTATCACAGGAAAGATTATTAACCTTACCTGTACATTTGACAGGGTTATGAATAAAGCATAACCATCTCTGTTAAAATTGTCCCAAACTGTCTTTCTCACACCCCTGCTCTCTCTCTCCTGCTTTTTCCAAGTTGATGGACAGGAGCCATTGATAAACTGCATTGGAATTCATTAAAAAAAGGGTTTTAATTCCGAAGAGTTTCCCTCAAGATTTCTCTGAAATCTCTGTTGGAATATATTCCTTATTTAATAGATTTCTAAAAGCGTATCCTATTGCAAAGCATCTTGAAGCGGTTTCCAATAGAAACCACACTAGCGTCCATAATAAACAGTGCATTAAATGAAGTAAAACATTAAAGCCAAATATATTCATTAAAAAGGGGAAGGGAACAGGTGGAATGGGCAGACATTGTTTCCATATCCTTACCAGGATATTCTAGGTCAGGGGTCTCCAAATTTAGCAACTTTAAGCATGGCTGGCTGGGGAATTCTGGGAGTTAAAGTCCACAAATCTTAAAGTTGCTAAGTTTGGAGATCCCTGTCCTAGGTGGAAAGATTGTAAGGAATGAAGTAGCAAAAGAGGAGCCACCTTGCTTTCATGACAGTAGCCAAAACAGCCATTGACTAAGAAAGGTTATTTGAGATGATGGCCAAAGATAATGTGGATTTTAACCCCTGGAACTTAAACCCTATATTGGTTGTGATCTTTGCACGCTGTACTCTCCTGGCAAAAATCTGTATATATGGCTTCATTCTTGTCTGCAATAAAGATCTTCAGTTTTGTGTCTGCAGTCTTTCTGCTCTTCAATCACATCTCAAAGCTTGGGTGAAGTTTTCCAACGGATGTCTAAAGACACCGAAGACACTTCCTGAATTCTAGTGGATAGTGGATGAAGGTGAGTGGACTTCCATTCCCAGAATTCCCTAGCCAGCTGACTGGGGAATTCTGGGAGTTGAAGTCCACACCTCTTCATGTTGCTAAGGTTGGGAAACTGGTCTAGACCAGTGTTTCTCAACCATGGCCACTTGGAGAGTGTGGAATTCTAACTCCCAAAATTCTCCAGCCAGCCCACTGAGTTAGGGGATTCTGGGAGTTGAAGTCCACACCTTGAGAAACACCTGCCTAGGCAAGATTAAACTCAGCCAGTGTGTGTTTTTGTGCCTTCCTTTTATACATCCTGCCATTCTCCCATTTTTTAGCAACAGAATCCCTTCTCTTCCTGGTCTTAATTCCTTGTCCCAGAAAGTTGGGCCTGCTTTGATCGAAATCCAAGGAGTTAAAAGACCATGTCACGTCACACTCCTTAAACCAGCACTGATGATGTTACCTAGTTGGGTAATGAAACGTCTGCAAGAAAACCAAGGTCAGAGAGCACCAAGGATCCCACAATACTACTACCCCGCCTCCTAGCAATTCCCATTCCCTTCTAACACTGATGATGTTACCTACATGGGTAATGAAACGTCTGCAAGAAAACAACCAAGCTGAGAGCACCAAGGACCCCACAGTTCCTACTCCTCTTCCTCCTCTTCCTCTCCCCAAACCCCACTCCCTTTTAGCACTGATGATGTTACCTAGTTGGGTAATAAAACATCTGCAAGAAAACAACCCAGCTCAGAGAGCACCAAAGAGCCCTCACATCGCTTCTCCAATTTTCTCTTGGTTGAGGAGAGGAGGGGGAGGGATAGATTATCCCCGCTGGGATAACATGCAAGGGTCATCTGATTCATGCTTTGAGCACTGAATTGCTTATCTTAATTTATAAATCTTGATTCCAGCTCTGGCTTGATGCCTTTATTAGTCATTCTGTGGGAGGAGGAAGTAATAGACATATAACCCCTCTCCCTTCCCCTCATAATACAATATATAGGGAACACTCTACTTACATCATTTATTCAATGACTCCTCAACGTTATATCATTGAAAAAAATGAGCCTTACGACCGTTTTTCATCCTTACGACCGTTGCAGCAGCCCTGTGGTCATGTGATCAAAATTCAGAGGCTTGGCAACTGACTTGTCTATATGTCGGTTTCAGTGTCCCCCGGAGGTCACGTGATTCCTCTTTTGCGACCTCACAAGCAAAATCCACGGGGGGGGGAGCCCAATTCACTTAACAAAATGTGTGACTAACTTAAAACAGCAGCGGTTCACTTAACAACGGTGGCCAGAAGGCCATAAAATAAATGGGGCAAAACTCACTTAAATATTGTGTCTTTAATTGTAGTCGTTAAGTGGAGAACTACCTGCAGAAGTCTAGATTCGGTTAGCTTTGCGAGATCCTGATGGAGATGCTTCCCAGTTCCGCCGTCTCAAATTAACTTAACCTGAGATTTCTGCAATCCCCCCCCCCGTTAGAAGATCCCCCCCCTCCCGGGGCTTGCATTAGCAACATCTTCCTTGTAAGTACCCCCAACTCATGCTAGAAAACCTTGCATGTTGTGCAGTGTCCCTTGGGGATGTTAAACCATTCATTGCAAGGAGAATATCGCCAGTTTTCCCAGCCACGAAATCAACGGGAACGAAGAACGCTGGAATTACAGATTAGATAACAGATTAATAGAGTTGGAAGGGACCTTGTAGGTCATCTAGTCCAACCCCCCACCCAAGGAGACCCTACACCATTTCTGACAGATGGCAGTCCAGTCTCTTCTTGAAAGCTTCTATTGATGAAGCTCCCACAACTTCTAAACGCAACTTCTGTTCCATTGATTTGATTGCTCTCGCTGTCTGAAAATTTCTCCTTATTTCTAGGTTGAATCTCTCCTTGTTCAGTTTCCATCCATTGTTCCTTGTCTGACCTTCAGATGCTTTGGAAAACAGTTTGACCCCCTTCCTCTCTGTGGCAGCCCCCCAAATATAGGAAGACTGATATCCTGTCTCCCCTGGTCCTTCTCTTCACTAGACTAGCCAGGCCCAGTTCCTGCAACCGTTCATCAGATGTTTTAGCCTCCAGTCCCCTCATCAGGGCAGCAGGGCTGTCAATATAATAATTTTAAATTGGGGTATTTTAATTTTTAGGGTTTTAAATCGGCCAAATCTATTTAATTATTTTAATTTTTAATTATTGTTGTGTCTTGTGTTTTTAAATTGGCTGTACACCGCCCTGAGTCCTTCGGGAGACGGGCGGTATAGAAATAAATAAATAAATAAATAAATTTATTTATTTATTTATTTATTTATTTATTTATTTATTTATTTATTTAATCATCCTGGTTGCTCTTCTCTGCACTCTTTCCAGAGTCTCAACATCTTTTTTATAGTGTGGTGACCAAAACTGGATGCAGTACTCTAGGTGTGGTCTTACTAGGGCTTTATAGAGTGGTATTAGTACCTCCCTTGATCTTGATTGTATTCCTCTGTTCGTGCAATTTAGGATTGGATTGGCTTTTTTGGTGGCGGCTGCACACGGCTGGCTCATATTTAGCTGGTTGTCCACTAGGACTCCAAGGTCCCTCTCACAGTTACTGCTATTAAGCCTGGTTTCCCCCAGTCTATATGCGTGCTTTTGGTTTTTCTTGCCTAGAAATGGATGGAATCGAAATGGAAGAGAAAACAAGTGAAGCCCCGGAGGCTTTTCTGTGTCGAGTTTTTGTTTCTCGATTAACATACTGAGCACGATCAAGAGTTCAACTCTTTCGAAAGTATTGAAGCCTCGGCTGGAATTTCACTAAGCCCAGAGGGAACAAACAGTCAAGGCTGCCAAAACTTGATGTCAGGCTGTAGGAGACAAGCACACGGTCTCCCTGGCAACCAGCACCGGCGGAGGGAATTCTTGCTAGCAGAAAGCATCTGGAGAGCTATTAATGCATCAGATTGCATGGGTCAGATGCTGCTCGAATCGCTCGCAAGCAATTAAAAATCACAGCGACGTCGGCTAAAGTGTTTGTGTGTGTTTTTTTTTAAATCAGCATGGAAAAAGGGAGAACAATTGAAGCAAGTGGTTTTGTGCTAGCGGGCAGGTCACACAAGCAATACTGTACGCTCCAAACGGTGAAATTAGAAATTATTAGATGTCCAGATGCTTCAAAAACCTACTTCAAGGCACTCGTTCATAAAAGCCAAATCATTTCCCTCTCCTTTGGCAGTAAAACTAGTTAGATTTCTACAACATGGTTAACCAAGACAGTTAAAAATCTTGACTTTTGCAGAACAAGGAAAATTAACTTTTAACCTTAGTTAATTTATATGGGGGTCTTAGTATACTGTTCAAATCCTAATGGTTGAGGTAGTTTATAATTTGTTTAATTGTGGACAGCCAACAAGTGTAAATGGAAGAGAAAGTACCAGGTGGATCCAGAAGTTTCTTATTTGCTAATCATCAGAAACTGAGTAGCAACTATTGGGATTAACACAATTATTAAAAGGCAGACACAATGCCTTTCAATAAAATGTGTTCATCTGAAAATGGGACGCCCAATCCTAACACAGCTGTCCTTTTACCAGGATGGATTATTTGCTAGGAACTCAAGAGGATTATGGTTGTTCTAAATAAGTCATTAGAAGGGAGTAGACAATACCTTTTTTCTTAGTCTTAAACTCATTTAATTTAGAAATTCCTTGAATTCTTAGGGATTTCTGCAGGAAGCAACATTCTGGAAAGATTCCTTATATGGGTTTTTTTGATGGATCAAGATTATGTTTCCAAGATGGTCACTAATTTTCCCACTCCCTGAAATTTAGTTCAATTCCTCTGCCGTGTTGCTTCCTGACAGAAACAACGGAGCACAACTGTTAAGTCCTTGACTTAACAGCCACAACAGTGACAATAATTTATGTTGCTCAGCAAGACGGTTGTTAAATAAGTCACACCTGATTTTACAATATATATTTTTTACAATATTTGTTAAGCAGAGCACAGCCATTGTTAAATGAATCGAGCTTCCGCATTGACTTTGCTTGTCAGACGTTCTTGGAAAGATCAATATTTATCTATTTGGTATACATCGTTGAGTAATAATTTTGTTTGTACAACATCTGATGGTTGTGAGCCTTGCAGGGTGACCCTGGTAGTTAGAAGGCACAAGTTAACTAACTAATTAACTAACTGGGCTGTTGGCATGTTTTAGTTTAGCTACCATCTCATTTGCATCTTCTGAAGTGGCTTTGCTTTTTGCTACGTGTCTTTTCTAAATGTCAGATTGTTCTGATCCTTCCAGAAAAAAAAAGGTTTTTGCCCTGACATTTTATTGCTTTACTCATGGCAAAAATGTCAGTTAGGTTTGCTGACAAGATAAGATCATCCATCAGATTGTGGAAGATCACATTCCCCCAAAGGGCCATTCTTTCAGTAGCGTCAGCCCTTCAAACGAGGTCTAGAAACAGAACCTGCAGAGATTCCAAGGACAAATTAAAGGTAAAGGTAAAGGTTCCCCTCGCACATATGTGCTAGCCGTTCCCAACTCTATGGGGCGGTGCTCATCTCTGTTTCAAAGCTGAAGAGCCAGCGCTGTCCGAAGATGTCTCCATGGTCATGTGGCCGGCATGACTCAACCCCAAAGGCGTACGGAACGCTGTTCCCTTCCCACCAAAGGTGGTCTCTTTTTTTCCTACTTGCATTTTTTATCTGCTTTCGAACTGCTAGGTTGGCAGAAGCTGGGACAAGTCACGGGAACTCACCCCATTACGCAGCACTAGGGATTTGAACCGCCGAACTGCCGACCTTTCGATCGTCTCCATCTCAAATTCCTTTTGAAATAGCCAATAATTAAATCCTAGGATGTTGGGATAAGGCTTTAGGGGCATAAATTCAAAGCATAAATTGGTAATTGAATTCACCCTTTTTCTGACCTTGCACTCTATTTTGAATCCCCAGCCAAGCGAGTTGTGGAATACTGAAGTTGCCAAGCCACGAAATAAATAAAATTATTTATTTAATCACATTTTATGATGAATGTATTTTTACAATGACTATGATAATGATCTATCACTATTGTTGTATGTACACTGAGCTTATGCAGTGGAGACAAATTCCTTGTGTGCCTCTAATCACATTTGGCCAATAAAGAATTCTTTTTTTTTTGTTCGAATTTTTATTTATTTATTTTTCATCAACATGTTTAAATGTACAGTCTTTTATCCATCCTTATCCATTGTTCGTTTATCTTCTTCAACTTCCATTAGGTAATTAATTATTTGTTCGGGTCTGCTCTTTTACCATTTCCTTCTTTTGTTTTCCTACAACCTTTCCTTTTTCCCTTCCCTTCTTTCTCCTTTCTTTCTTCTTTCCTCATTCCTCCTCTCCTTTCCTTTCCTACTTCCTTTCCTCTTTCCCCTCTCTTCTCTTCTTCCTCCCCTTCTTACCCTCTCTCCTGCTCTTCTTTTCCCTTCCTTCTTCCTCTCCTTTTCCCATTCTTTTCTCTTCTTCTCACCTCCCAACTCCCTTCCTTTCCCCACTCTACTCCTCCCCTCTTTTCCATTCCTTTGTTGTTTCCTTTTTTAATTCAATCTGAGATGGTATTCGAGCAGACCGGATTTCTATTTACATACGTCTTCATTTCCAATTTCACTTTACTATTTTTTACTTTACTTTACTTTACTTTACTTTACTTTACTTTACTTTACTTTACTTTACTTTACTTACTTTACCTTACCTTACTTTACCTTACCTTATCTTACCTTACTTTACTATTATTCCTCTAGTATTCCTGTACATTTTTTAATCAATCCATGTATCATCTGGGTATAACATTTGTGATATCTTTTTTTTTTTATTTGATTTATATACCGCCCTTCTCCGGAGACTCAGGGCGGCTTACAATGCGTTAAGCAATAGCCTTCATACTTTTGAATATACCTGCTTAGTAGGGCTTTCGCGCCCCCCAAGTGGTGTTGTTTTTTATATATATACAAAGTCAGCTTATTGCCTCCACAATCCGGGTCCTCATTTTACCTACCTCGGAAGGATGGAAGGCTGAGTCAACCTTGAGCCTGGGGAGATTTGAATCTGCAGTAATTGCAGGCAGCTTGTGCTACTTAACAGCACTTTAGTCTGCTGTGCCACCAGGGATCTTCAAAGTTTAGCATTATTTCTTAATAAAGAATTCTAATTCTATGGTCGTCCACCTCACAAAACCCAACTCTGGAATCAAACAACAGATTAATTAATGATCAAAACAACTAAAAAACCCGAATTCTTTAATTAATAAGTTTCATGAATACATTTGAATGAAATGCATTTAATTAAATTGATTAGATTAATTAAAATGTTTTATGGATTAAACTTTAATTCATAACATTTCCTTTCATTAATTTAACTAATTAATTTCCAAAGCAACTGAAAGCACCAGCAAAATTAGCCAATGGACAGATTATAACAGAGTTGGAAGGGACCTTGGAGGTCATCTAGTCCAACCCCGCCCCAAGGAAATTAAATTCTATTAAAGCGAAGCACAACACGGGCACCCTGGATGTGACTCATGCGGACCTGCCTGCTTTGCAGCCCATTAATACCCACAGCCTAAAATTGGCAACTTTATTCCTTAAAAAAAAAAAAGGATCCATGAGTTTAAAAAGCTTTGGCAGAAAGCTCCGCCTCCGCATGCGCAGCTTTGGCTCCTCCTCCTTTTCCTCTCGCCCGCCCCTTCCTTTTGGGGCCACGCCCCGTCGTCGAACGTGCCGCCCCGGCAACGCGTTGGGGCGCCGAAGCCTTTTTTTTTTGTGTGTGTGTTTTGACCCCGGTGAGGATCCGTCGCCTCTGGTCCGTCGCCGATTGTGGTCCGGGTGGCTGCCTTGGCTCTTTGCGGCCGGTAAAAAAAGTGTCCGGCCTCGCCGCCGCCGCCATGAGCGACAAGGGGGAGCTGGATCTGACCGGCGCCAAGCAGAACACGGGGATGTGGCTGGTCAAGGTGAGCCTCGGGGGCCGGTGGAGGAGTGTCGGCCTTGGGGAAGGAGGTAGGGGACCGGGGAGGCTTCCCTTCCCCCTTTGGGGATGGGGGGTTGGTTTAAAAACGACCGTTCATCTGCGGAACTCCCCGCCACGAGACGGAGTAAAAGCTCCCCCCAGGAGGAGAGTTGGGCTCCTGAAGGCGGGCGGGTCCTCCTAGTGGAGCCTCCATGGTCAGGAGCAATCCGCCTTAGGGGTGGGGGTGGGGGGGGGTCCAAGGCTGATTTATTTAATTAATTTAATTTAATTAATTAAATTTATATGCCTTGATAAGCAAGCCTTGCTGGACCACCGGCTCCCCTTTTGCGTAGGGCTGGGGGTGAAGCTCGATAAAATGCAGAGTAGTCCTCGACATACGAGCCCAAAATGCCCGTCACTAAGCGAGATGGAGAGTTAAGTGAGGTTTCACCCCGTTTTTACAACCTTTCTCGCCCACCATCGTTAAGCGAATCACCGCCGTTCAGTTAGGGACGCGGTCGTTAAGCGAACCTGGCTTCCCCGCCAGAAGGTCGCGAAATGTAACCCCAGGATGCTGCAACCGTCGTTAAGTGTGAGTCACGTTGCCAAGTGTTTCGATTTCGATCACGTGACCGTAGGGACGCTGCTGCGGTCGTAAGTGTGAAAAAAAACCCAGTCACATGACTTTTTTTCCCAGCGCCGTTGCAACTTCGAACAGTCAACTAAATGAAAGGTAAACTCGACTTGCGAGTCACAATGGAGCCCAAGATTTCTGTTGCTTAAGCGAGACATTTGTTAAATGAGCTTTGCTCCATTTTACGACCTTCCTTGCCACTGTCGTTAAGGGAATCGTTGCAGTTCTCATATAAGTAACGACATTGAACCTGGCTCCCCCATTGGCTTTGCTTGTCAGAAGGTCACAGAAAGGGGATTTTAATTATTTTGGGCTTCACTGAATACTGGGTAAGCCAGGATCGATTGGACCCTACGTTAAACCCTCATAAGATTCTTCTATTTCAGCTTTGCATGCTCTTAGCCATGATGCTGTAAGCTAATCAGCTTCTGTTTAGCAATTTGGGAAGGAAAAGTGAAACTCAGCATTCTCAAC
This sequence comes from Pantherophis guttatus, assembly GCF_059756535.1. Classification (NCBI taxonomy): domain Eukaryota; kingdom Metazoa; phylum Chordata; class Lepidosauria; order Squamata; family Colubridae; genus Pantherophis; species Pantherophis guttatus. The sequence continues at coordinate 129,831,645 of NC_142067.1, forward strand.
GATGTAAGGAAGGCTTCTAAAAAGTGGATTTCAGAGCAGTGATAAATAGCATCCTATTGCAAGGCATAGTACAGGTAGTCCTCGACATACGACCACAATAGAGCCCAACATTTCTGTTGCTAAGTGAGACGTGGGTTAAGTGAGTTTTGCCCCATGTTACAACCTCTCATGCCACAGTTGTGAAGTGAATGACTGCAGTTGATACGTTAAGTAACCCGGTTAAGTGAATCTGGCTTCCCCATTGATTTTGCTTGTCAAAGGAAATCACATGACCTTGGACACAGTCATAAGTATGAATCAGTCGGAATTTTGATCACATGACTGGGGCTGCTACAAAGGTCGTAAGTGTGGGAAATGGTCATAAGTCACTTTTTTCAGTGCCGTTATAACTTTGAATGCTCACTACATGAACTGTTGTAAGTTGAGGACTGCCTGTACAAGAAATCAACATAGGTTTGTCTATTTCATCTTATTTTACTTTTTTGCAAGGATAGCTTTCTATTAGCGGGAGTGCAATAGTCATAATATCTACTTGACGTCAGGAAAGAATTTGACAAAGAGATTGGACAGCCATTTATCTGGATTGGGATAGGGTCTCCTGCTTGAGCAGAGGGTTGGACTAGAAGACCTCCGAAGTCCCTTTCAACTTTATGCTGTTATTGTTTCATTTTCCTGATTGTCCAGAACATACATACATACATACATACATACATACATACATACATACGTAAACATTGCTCGCTCAGCCTGTCGCATCTATTCAAGTAGGTTTTCTGAAAAGGAACCGATTTACATTCTGATTATGAATATACTGTGGTTTCTTTTTGCACTGTACAAATATATAACCAATCTAAATTACTAGCAATTTTCATCAAGCAGAACAGGGGAACAAACCGTACAGAAGAAATGGCATAAAAGTTCTGGTCTGAGCCGAACATTAAAGCTGGAAAACAATAATCTTTTGGTGGTTCACTAACTCCAATTAAGCTTAATTAGGTAACATCTCTAATAGCTGCAGGAGATGGAAATCTGAAATCATATGGCTCTTTTTCATATTGGGAAAAATCGTTTTCTGAAATGAGATTTCACCCGGGGTGGCTATATGTAGTCTTTTTCAACATGTAGAATCTGCATTTCAGTTTTATGAAATATCTAAATCAGAATGGTTGGATTTCATTAGATTTATAAATCATTGGCTACAATCCTTCATTATTATGTTTATAGTAATAATGTAGAATAGAATAGAATTTTGTATTGACCAAGTGTGATTGGACACACAAGGAATTTGTCTTGGTGTATACGCTCTCAGTGTACATAAAAGAAAAGATACATTCATCAATTATTATAAGGTACAACACTTAATGATAGTCATAGGGAAACAGTTAATATAAATCTTAAGGATACTAGCAACAAGGTTACAGTCATGTTGTATGTGCTAATATTCATAATTGTATGCACTAATTAGTATCTATAATGAGTTAATATTTAAGTATTAAGTATTTATAACTAATAATATTCTAGAAAACTTTCTTCGTATTTTAAATCCCTGGTTTATTTATTTACACATGCACCCACACCAATCTTTTTTCAGTGTTTCCTCTTGTATTTGTTACTGTATTTTTCTTTAGAGTAGTCCATAAAAGGGGAAAAACATAAGCAGACAGACCTCAACAGAAGTATCATTATTTGGTTTGCAGGAAAACAAAGGTGTAAATAAAACAGGGAAAAAGCAACATTTTGGCCACAAAATATCACATTGAATGTTTGGAGATTTCTGGAGCAAGAGAGATACAAATTGAATAAGTGGTTGTTTGGGATTCAACACTGGGAAGGATGTGTATCTCATGTGGACAGAATTAAGATTTTTCCTTCTCCCAGGATCGTTTTTTAAGACGATAAAAAATGTGGGATTAGGCTTCAGATTTTTTTTCCAGATTATTATTATTATTATTATATTGAATTTTTATACTGCCCTTCTCCTGCTGGACTCAGGGCGGTGAACAGCCAAGAATAAAAAACATCCAATACAAAATTTAAAATTATTAAAAGAATTAAACAAATTTTGGCCCAGATCGCTCCCATAATCCCCCGCGCGGCCACATTCTGCGCCAGTTGGAGCCTCCAGGTGCTCCTCAAGGGGAGCCCCACGTAGAGAGCATTGCAGTAGTCCAGGCGGGAAGTGACGAGAGCCTGAGTGACTGTGCGTAAGGAGTCCCGATCCAGAAAAGGATGCAACTGGCGAATCAGGCAAACCTGCTTTAATCCTATTATAAGACTGACATGGTATATATATGTGATTCCTGACTGCAAGGCTGAGGAATAGCACATTAATTTTCAGCAGTTGCAGTTCGAAAAAACACTTTCCTTCCGGAACTTCCAGGCTGTTTTGGATTTAACAGGCCTCATTGATTTATTTTGACTTTTAGCTTTCAAAACGATGCCCTTTGCTGCTTTCTTCTTCCTCCTTTTACTCAGCAGTCAGGAGGAAGGAAGTAGGCATGAAAAAGTAGCAGAAGAAGATGGCAAATACAGCAGTGAGTAGCCTCTTGTATCTCCGCTACCATGGTGTGTAAAGCTGCTGAACTGAGTTTGTGTCATGATGTGGTTAACATTGTATTATACTTAATAAAACTTGAACAGGTCAAAATTACATAGCTCTCAGGTCTGAGAATTAGGAAGAAGTTTTTTTTTATGATTGAGATAATCCTTGGAGGCCAACTCTTTCCGATGTCTTCCTTGGCAAGACAATCTTAGCTAAGTGTAGGTAGATAGGAGGGCTCCTTGGTGTTCTCTGAGCTTGATTGTTTTCTTGCAGACGTTTCATTACCCAACTATGGTGACAGGAAGGGCATCCGGCCAGTAAACACTCAGCACCATTCAGTTGCCTAGACTCCACCCCGTAAGGGATTATGGGGTCGTTAAAAGAGGATGATTTCATTACCCAACTAGGTATCATCACTGCTAGCACTGCCCTAGCACTGATGATGTTACCTAGTTGGGTAATGGAATGTCTTCAAGCTCACAGAGCACTAAGGACCCCTCATTTCAACCCTGAGCTACAAATGTTCTCCTTTATTAGGTGGACCTACCTCTTGTTATGCTTCCAAGACCAACCTTAAGTCATCCACTGGTTGGCAATAATTTTGAAGACTGATGTGATCTTACATAAAGTCTTGAAGTTGGTCCAGAAGATGCGGCTAGCAAGGACCAGGTTACTTGTTGGAGATCTTGTTCTCTTACAACCACTAGAGTTGGCTTACTCCATATTCCATCCATCAGGTCATCTAGTGGGACCTGAGAGTCATGCCTTCTCTTTGAGACTGCTCTGTGGAACAGCTTTCCTCCAGCCTTCCTGATGACCTGAGGCATTCGAGACCTGAAGGTTCTTACAGGTATTGAGATGAGAAGGTTGCTTTGATCGTTGTGTTTAGTGATTGAGGAGGAGTGGGGTTTTTTTTCCACCCCAGCCATGTATAAGAGAATAACAGGGACTCTGGAGGTCTTCTAGTCTAACCCCCTGCTCAAGCAGGAGATCCTATACTATTTCAGACAAATGCTTGTCCAATCTCTTCTTGAAAACCTCCAGTATTGGAGCATTTACAACTTCTGGAGGCAAGTTGTCCCACTGGTTAATTATTCTCAATGTCAGGAAGTTTCTCCTTAGTTCTAGGTTGCTTCTCTCCTTGATTAGTTTCCATCAGGGTGGATTTGATTTAAATCGAGTTGATTTAAATCACAATTTAAATCACAATTTAAATCACTAGTAAAAAGGCTTGATTTAAATCAACTCGATTTAAATCATAATTTTTAAAGAGCAACTGTCATCTCTGCTACCCCTTTGACCCACTGCTGACTCACCGGTAGTCCCAGTGTTGCAGAATATACAGCCTCATGCTACATAACTAAGCTCCATTTCATGCTGAATAAACTAGATTATTTATGTATCTTAAATAGAAAACTATCTTACGATAGATTTTTACCCCAAAAGATTTTTAATAAAATAAATCCGTTTTAAATAAAAAAAATCCGTTTTAAATAAAAAAAATCCGATTTAAATAAAAACAATCTGATTTTTTTGATTTTTTTTTTTAAAATCATTGATTTTTATCGACCCTGATCCATCATTTCTTGTCCTGCCTTCAGGTGCTTTGGAGAATAGCTTGACTCCCTCTTCTTTGGGGCAGCCCCTGAGATATTGGAAGACTGCTATCATGTCCCCCCAAGTCCTTCTTTTCATTAAACTAGATATATTCAGTTCCTGCAACTGTTCTTTGTATGGGTATATTATAGTGTGGCTTGTGTTGTGTATTGATTTTATTCAACAAAGTTAATTGCGGTTTCAGTTTTAATCTTAGCATGGGGGTCAACCTGTTCCCCCAAGGTCCTTTCCAAGTCTGTTATTCTGTTCTAATCTGATTTTCCAGCTAATTGCTCTGAAGATTCCTCAGCTTTCTCTGTTCTTTGTCTCCTTTTTTTCCCCAGTTGCTTGTTTGTTTGATAGATTGTCTTATTGGTTTTCCTTTACATATCATTCTGGGCTCCCTTATAAGGAAGAGCACTAGGCAGATGAATCATACGGTGACAGTTTTATAACATTCTGCTTGGTACAGTTCAGTTTGAAATTCTACAACAAGGGAGCTACTAAATTATTATACAGCTGGTGTGGGGGGGGAAATAGAGGTTGATTATTTGTTTCTTTTTTCTTTAACAACCATCAAAAGCTTCCTCTCCTGTCAGTTTATAGCAGAAGCTTTTTCTAGTCGGTGCTTCTGCTCCTTAACTGTTCTTTGTCTCCTCCAAAATCCGAAGGGAAAAAAATCTTCTTTTTGTTATAATTTCTCTACAGGTAGTCCTTGACTTATGACCACAACTGAGCCCAAAATTTCTGCTAAGCAAGATAGTTGTTAAGTGAACTTTGCACCATTTTTACGACCTCTCTTGCCCCTGTTGTTAAGTGAATCACGGCAGATGTTAACAGTAATTAACATCTTCCCCCTTGACTTCGCTCCAGGAGGTCGCAAAAGGGGACACCGCAGCCATCATAAATCTGAGTCAGTTGCCAGGCGTCTGAATGTTGATCAGGTGGCTGTAGGGATGCTGCAGTGGTCATAAGTGTGAAAAACTGACATAAGTCCCCTTTTTCAGTGCCGAAACGGTCACTAAACAAACTGTTGTAAGTCGAGTATAGAACGTGCTGTTTTTGGGATCCAGCTAGAGAATTGGATTTGGGCTGTTATTAATTCCATTTTTCTTGCATGACTTGTGTTAGAAGTCTCAGCCTTTTGCTATAAACATTCCTAGTGCAAGAGGAGAGACACTAATACTACCTTACAAGCAAGAGCAGAAATCAATGTTAACTTAATACAGCAACCGATCGTTCTGCTTTATTTGCCCCAATGAAGACAGCGTGCTTTATAAACTTGCTGGAGAAAAGAAGATAGTGTTAGAGTCAAATAATTCTATTATGATGTTTCACTGCTGCTGTCTGAACTCTTGCCTTCCCTGGCTGGCTACTATCAGAAATCTGATTTTTCTAAAAAAAAAAAATTAGCACCCTGTGGCATTCGGTTGACTTTGTCGAAGCTGGGAAGCTAAGCAAGGGAAAGAAACGTGTTGGAAATATTACGGGAATATATATTATGGGAATATTATGAATGTTGGAACTGTAAGTGCCTTCCATTGAAGACCTGTCTACTGCACGAGTCAAAAAGAGGGTTGTGAAAATATTTACAGACCCCTCGCATCCTGGACATAAACTGTTTCAACTCCTACCCTCAAAATGACACTATAGAGCACTGCACACCAGAACAACTAGACACAAGGACAGTTTTTTCCTGAATGCCATCACTCTGCTAAACAAATAATTCTCACAACACTGTCAAAGTATTCACTAAGTCTGCATTACTATTAATCTTCTCTTCCTTCCTAGTACCTATTTCTTCCCACTTATGACTGCATTACTTTAACTTTGTTGCTTGTATCCTTACGATTTATGGTGATATTGATTGTTTCCTAATATGATTTGATTGCTTATTTGTTCCCTATGACTATCATTAAGCGTTGTACCTTATGATTCTTGACAAATGTATCTTTTCTTTTATTTACACTGAGAGCATATGCACCAAGACAAATTCCTTGTGTGTCCAATCACACTTGGCCAATAAACTATTCTATTCTATTCTATTCTATTCTATTCTATTCTATTCTATTCTATTCTATTCTATTCTATTCTATTCTATTCTATTCTATCCTATCCTATCCTATCCTATCCTATCCTATCCTATCCTATCCTATCCTATCCTATCCTATCCTATCCTACTCTACTCTACTCTACTCTACTCTACTCTACTCTACTCTACTCTACTCTATTTTCAAGTAAAGAAAGAACTTTTTAATCATCTATGGTGGACATGCGATAAAGCAAAACAAATTTTTGGAGTATGATTTACTTGTTAATACAGAAAATTTTGAAAATGGAGATAAAGATGAAACCAGAACTTTTCGTTTTGGGCCTAATGGAAAAAGAACTGGAGAAAAAAATGGGAACTTTGTTATTATATATGTTGACAGCAGCAAGACTGTTGTATGTGCAAAAATGGAAGGACAGTCCGATTCTTAGCATGGACGAAGGGCTGCAGAAGTTGATGGAGTTTGGCGGAAATGGCAAAGCTGGCCACTTTGATTAAAGAAAAGAACATAAGTACTCTCGCTTCCACATGGAGACAAAGCTTCTGAACTTCGTGCTTGATGTGGAAAAGAATGAAACGTTGATTTTGGGTTTTACCGAGCAGATTGTTAAATCTTTACAGAAATGGCTGGTTCATATTATTGTGAAAGAGGAAAAAGTTGTGATTTGATGTTAATGCTTTATTTTACTGCAACAGTGAGAGTCGGAATGTTTCTATTTCTTTCTTTCTTTTTCTTACCCTTCCTCACTTCTCTTCCCCCTCTCCCCACCCCCTGCTTTTCTATTTACTTTTGTATTTTACAATATTTTATCTGTATATATAAAAGCAAGAACCACTCATGCCGTAATCATGAAATCTCCAGAACTGCAAAGCCTACAAACTTGAAATTTGCCACGTATGTTCCTCTTGGCTTCTAGGTGCTCATTAAGAAAGGATTTTTCTAAATGACCATTAGTATTTCCTATATTATTATTAACATAATAATATGGCCTTGATAGTACAGGGGTTTAGTGCACCCTGTAATTAACACAGCTGCCTGCAATTTCTGCTGGTTCGAATCTCTCCAAGGCTCAAGGTTGACTCAGCCTTCCATCCTTTCTAAGGTAGGTGAAATGAGGACCCAGTTTGTGGGGGCAATAAGCTGACTTTGTATAAAACATACAAAAGAATGAAGGCTATTGCTTAACGCATTGTAAGCCGCCCTGAGTCTCCGGAGAAGGGCGGCATATAAATCAAATTAAAAAAAAAAAAAAAACATGCTCTGATGCTAAGGAGTTCTACTCCACCTCAAAAGAAATCTGTTCCAAATGGAAAACGCAAGCAGAGGAGAGGAGTTTCACTTTCAGTTTTACTTTCACAGCAGCAAGCAGCTTTACTATAGAACAGCTGAGCTAAGCCACGCCCAGCCTCCTTCCTGTCTCCTTCTTGCTCACACAGCAAATACCGTTTGAGTTTCCAAACACCCCTCAACTCTCTCACACACTGACAGGATGCTAGCCAGATGTATACCAATGGATGCTACAGGCTGGGACATTCTACTCCCCTCCCCCTCTGTTCCAACTGCCAGTTGCATTATATTAACACATATTGATATTACGGAGTTACACATTCTACATTAAGTTTCAGACTGCAGGTGTAATTTATCAAGCCGGAGCACATACTTTCGTAGCAAAGCATGGGCTAGTAAAGCTAGTAACTCAATAAAAATGTGAAACTGAAAAAAAAGAAAGAAAGAAATATTATGGGAGGACTAGAACGCAGGAAGGAAGAATCAGATTTACCCAACCAGACAGAAAATGAGAGCCTTTTCTTGGCCCAAGTGGGAAGAGACAAAATAATCTGGATTTGGGTTTTCAGCACCTGCCATACCTTCTGTTTTTATCTCTCTACGGCACTGAGAAGTTTGTAACTTAAAAACTGATCGAGCTGTTTATAAGCAGCAGTAGGGAAAGATCGTTTTTCGGGAGACATTTTCCCTTTACTGAGGCCGGTCGCTCAATAACCTGCCTGGGTCTTAAGACAGCAATTCAGGCCCAGATACGTCTCAGTAGCTACCTGGAGGTGGTGCAGACTCTGCTCGCTTTGGAGAGGTGGTTAAAAGGTGGACTTTCCAATCAGACAGGGAGAAAACATTTAAACACGCTGTGCTCGGGTTAGTCTGACTTGCACAACCAAGCCCCCACCCAAACAGAACACACCCCCATCCAATCAGAGCACAGCCAACCCCCCATCCAATCAGAGCACAGCCATGCCCCCAACCAATCAGAACACACCTCCACCCAATCAGAACACAGCCAAGCTCCCACCCAATCAGTTCACACCCCCAGTGGCAGTTAAAAGGAAGAAACAGCTGCGATCACACACATTGCTCCTAGAAGCACGAAGCCGAAGACACCAGCCTGAAGATGACGAATGAGACTTCGTCGAAACGTCGCCAAGAAACCTCTAATTTTACGCGGGAGAAAACCCGAAAAACCAAAGACCTACATACAAACACCCGCGAAAATCTCAGAAAACATATGCATATACATACATACATACATACACACACACACACACGTACCATGTTTTCCCAAAAATAAGACCCTGTCTTATATTTTTTTGAACCCTGATATAAGCGCTTGGCCTTATTGCCATGTGCTCAAAATTGGGCTTATTATCAGGGGAATGTCTTATTTTGGGGGAAACAGAGTATATATATATATATATATATATGTATATATACATATGTGTTTGTGTGTATATTTGTGTGTGTGTAGATAGATGATAGATGACAGATGATAGATAGATGATAGATATAGATACAAGATAGATACATAGATAGATACATTGATCGATCGATAAATAGATATAAAAGATTCAGTGAGACATTGCCTGCAATGGGCATTGTTTTTGATAGAAACCAGAAATAAATGTCAGTTTCTGCTAAAAAAAAAAAAACCCATCGTATATTGCCATCATGTTACCGCAGGATGCTGCCAATGGCAATCAATGCAGGCCAGTTGCCAAATGCCCAAAATGCAATCACATGACTACGGGGAGGGGGCGTGGCTAGCCATCGAAACTTCAAATCAGGGTTTAGTCCAATTTGGGGGGTCTGTTGTAACTTTGAACAGTTGCTAAGTGACTGGCTGGACTAAGACGACTATATGGACATGTAACTATGTCTTTACTAATAGCTTTTATTTGGAGTGGCACATCCTATCTGATTGTTGCATGTATAAGAGGGTGAGGGACAGGTACCTCGGTCTATATAGTAAATAAATGACCCATTGGGAATCCCCATATCAAAACAACTTACCTTAGGTGCGGCCAGAATTTGAAAACAACATTTAATACGGCTCAGTACTTGAGCAAAATGGTTTCGTTGAGATCGGCATATGTGGGACTGATTGGGGTAGATTGTAGGGGTGACACCAAAATATAATTTTGTTTTATTTTATTTTATTTATCCATATATTAAATTATTGTATTTTATTCCAATCTCATTTTAAAGTGTATTCCACTTTCATTTTCAATCGTATTTTATTCTCATTTCATTTTCAACTGTGTTTTATTCCAGTTTCACTTTCAATTATATTTTATTCCAATTCTATTTTAAATTGTATTTAGGAATAATTTGTGTCTGGGACTCTGCACTTTGATTGGGCCCATGGGCTAATCAATAAAGTAAACTAACTAACTATTTTTTTATTTTATTTTTTAATTTGATTTATATGCCGCCCTTCTCCGGAGACTCAGGGCGGCTTACAATGCGTTAAGCAATAGCCTTCATTCTTTTGTATATTTATACAAAGTCAGCTTATTGCCCCCACAAACTGGGTCCTCATTTCACCTACCTTAGAAAGGATGGAAGGCTGAGTCAACCTTGAGCCTTGGAGAGATTCGAACCAGCAGAAATTGCAGGCAGCTGTGTTAATGACAGGGTGCACTAAACCACTGTACTATCAAGGCTCTATGACATTCAATAGCTTTTATTGTAGGCCTTTGGCTTCCCAAAGCTGCTTTTAAAATTCTGAAATGACATAACGGGTGTCTTAGCAAATACTAAATTGCCCTGCTTTGGAAACCACTTATTTCTCTGTTAGCGACGAGACCTTGAGATGCTCATGGATCGATTATGTCCCATCAAATCATCTTCAACTCCTGGTGACCACGTAGAAAGATTTTTCTCCATGTTCTTTCAGGCCTACAGTACATCGATCGCCATTGTAACTAACTCCATCCACCTCCTTGGTGCTGGTTTATTCCCAATGTATTGCTATTTGTTGCAGATTTTTCTTGATCGTTTTTTTTTTCTTCTCTATTTCTTTTAGGTCCCAAAATACCTGTCTCAGCAATGGAATAAAGCTTTAGGAAGAGGCGAAGTAGGAAAGCTAAGGATTGCCAAGTAAGAAAGTTCATATTTTACATATTCCAGAAAGTGGGCAGCCTCCAAGGGCTCTTTGGGGAGGGGAGCTCCAGAATTTTAAGGCTCGAAATGATAGTTAATCGGCTGCAAAATGTAAGGCATCTGTTTTGCTTCACAACTTAGCAAAGCCAAACCACAATAACATGAAGAGGGGGCACGTCTTTAGCCCTCCCATAAAAATAGTATCAAACTGCATAGAAATTTAAACATCTTTTGGGACTATATTACTTGTGTTGTCGTTATTAGAAAAAAATTAGCCCTAAAATAACATTGTTTGTTTCTTTTCCAGAAATCAAGGAAGAACAGAAGTAAGTAACAGATTAATGTTTATCCTTATGCATGCCCGTATTTTGATATAGAGTTATCCCGAATCATTACAGCCTTTCCTCTTAAAATTTTATTTGCTTTTGCTTAGCCTCTTAGTGGTCTCTCGTATAAATCTGGGCCCATCCTAGATTTGTCGTGCTTTGAACCCAGAACTTTCGTAAAACAATGCACAAGGCAATCTTAAAAAAAAAGAAAGAAAAAGATGAAAGCCAATTTTCTAAACGTTGGAAGGAAAATAATAATAAAAAAAAACCAGATGCTTTCTTTATGAAGGAAGCCAATATTTTGGAGTAACAATTGTGTTATCATATGCTTTCTTGTTGGACGTCGTAATTTGATTACTCGCTGTATTCCAAGGAAAGGGATGGGCTAGAAATAGCTTTTGCAAAATAATAAACAGAATAAAATGATGGTTTCTTTAGCTCAGTCTTTTATTTTATTTCCTGGATAGGGAAATGGAGGGAAAGGAAGAGCTAAGCAAAAAAAAAAAAAAGAATAATTTTCAAGCCAAGGTTCAATTCAGAAGGGGGCTTTAAAGGCTAATAGGGCCGAGAGAGCAAATGATCACGCCAAGACAGAGAAACTGAATTTCCATACATATTAACTCTGACACAGCGGGCCATCTTCAATCTGCCACTCTGGACTGAAATAAATCAGAATGAATTACACGGCAATCAAATTCTGTGCTTATATATATATATGTATCTTATATAATATGCATTTTTTGAGGGGCTCTGGAGGTGGCTCTTTAGCCATAAAATAAAGGATTGTTTTTGGAGGCATTTGACTTGAAATTCTAGTCATGTCAAGAAGAGCAACTAGGATGATTAAAGGCCTGGAGGTTAAAACATATGAAGGATGGTTGGAGGAAGTGGGTTTGGCCAGCCTAGAGAAAATAAGGACTAGGGAGGACAAGATAGCAGGATTCCAGTATTTGAGGGACTGCCACAAAGAGGAGGGGGGCAAATTATTCTCCAAAGCACCAGAAGGCAAGATAAGAAACAATGGATGGAAACCAAAGGAGGAGAGAAGCAACCTGGAATTGCAGAGAAACTTCCTAGCAGTGAGGACAATTAACCAGTGGAACAGCTTGCCACCAGAAGTTATGGGTGCTCCATCACTGGAGGTTTTTAAGAAGAGAATGGACAGCCACCTGTCTGAAATGGTATAGGTTCTCCTGCTTAAATAGGGGGCTGGACTAGAAGACCTCCAAGGTCCCTCCCAGCCCTATTCTGAGTCATGTCTCCCTGCCGGCTGCATGTGACATAGCTGTGGATTACCCCTTAAATTGTGTGGGATAGTTCATGCCCTCTTCGAAATATATTTTTAGAGAAGATGCTACAGGCAGTCCTTGGCTTACGAGCACAATTGTGCCCGAAATTTACTTTGCTAAGCCTGACATTTGTTAAGTCAGTTTTGCCCCGTTTTACGACTTCTCTTGCCAAACGTCGTTAAGTGAATCACCGCAGTTGATAAAGTAGTAACCCGGTTGTTAAGTGATTCTGGCTTCCTTGTTGATTTTTGCTTGTTGGAAGGTCGCAAAAAGGGACCACGTGGCCTTGGGACACTGCAACTGTCATAAGTACAAGTCAGTTGCCAAGCTTCTGAATTTTGATCGCGTGATCACGGGGATGCTGCCAAGGTCATAAGTGAGAAAAACGGTCATATGCCTCTTTTTTTTCCCCCACTGTTGTCGTAACCAATGGTCACTATAGGAACCGTTGAGGACTAGCTGTCGATCCCCATCGCCAAGCCTCCAAATTTTGATCCTATGACCATGGACGATGTCGCAACAGTCATAATGTTGACTGACTTTGTCCCTGGGAATTCATGGCATTCCCACACAGAAAAGTCCAGGCAATAATCCTTCCAAGGGTTAACTGACCGGGAGCTTGCCAGGCCGGGAGCTTCCAGCCACAAAGCTGTAAATCAAACACTCTCAAGCAGGCTCTGAGACACGAATTACGATGCATAAATCCAAACGGTTGTTTCCACTTCCCTTTTAGCTTCTATTTATTCCCCAGCCAGGGAGGGGCCATTCAGCGTCCACGTGTGCTTAGTTGTTCTCCTCTCCGGACAGCTCTGCGCATAAGTGCATCTGGAAGTAGGTCCCAGCTGTTCTTCTTCCCACTTACCTCCAACTCCGAAGGCAGCTGGGAAATGTCGGACGGCCCTGGCTCTCTCTCTGCGTCTGACACAGAGCATCCATCAGAGCCTTCCCCAGACTCTAGGACGGGCCCAGGTTCCTCCCCAACCTCCTCATCCTCTGAGTTTGCTGCCAGCTCTGCTGGTGGCTGGCAGGCAACAACACACACGTCTGAAAAACATTAGCTAAATCACTTTGTCCCGTGCCATTATAACTTTGATCACCAAATGAATGGCTGTAACTCAACGACTTACCTGTATCGCACCGTGGCCAGGGGTGAAATGCTTCCGGTTTGGACCGGATCGCCCGATCCAGTAGCGATGGCGGCGGGTGGTTCGGAGAACCGGTAGCAAAAATCCCTCCCCCCCCCCATGCCCCAGCTGAGCCGTGAGATCATCAGAGGCTGTTTTTTTTTACTTTTAAAAGCATTTTTTCTACAACCTCTTCGGCTGAAAAAATGCTTTTAAAAGTTAAAAAAAAAGCCTCTGATGATCGCGCGGCTCAGCTGGGATCGTCAGAGGCTTTTAAAAGCATTTTTTCTACAACTTCTTCAAGAGGTTGTAGGAAAAAAATGCTTTTAAAAGCCTCTGACGATCCCAGCTCAGTTACCTGATCGGCAGAGGCTTTTAAAAGCATATTTTTACAACCCAACGAAGAGATTGTAGAAAAAATGCTTTTAAAAGTTTTTTAAAAAAACAGTTGGCCACACCCACCCAGTCACATTAACGCCCCCCCCATCAAGTCACGCCCACAGAACCGGTAGTAACAAATTTTACATTTCACCACTGAAGGTGGTGTTTGCACCCACGTGTTGATTTGATGAAATACTGTTAAGATATGGACTCTCCTTTGGTGGGAAACGACCAAAATGGTCTCCCACCCGCTTCCTGGCCAAATCTTGCCAGCCCCCCCCCTCCCCAATCAAGCCTTTTCTTGCTCATAAATATTGAACGCCCTTTCTGTTTCTTAAGGTCTCCTTCACCTTGAACGAAGATCTCGCCAACATCGAGGACATCGGTGGGAAGGCAACGTCCATCAGTGCTCCGAGAGACCACCCATTCCTTTTGCAAAATGTGGGAGGGCAGACCCTCACCGTCTTCACTGAGAGCTCTGGAGGTAAGAGGGACGGCAGAGCCCCTAAGCTTGCAAAATGGCGGATAACGCTGTAACAGAATTGAAGTCCAGCTCCCAGCTTTTGAGATGCTCTTCACTGTTTTAGGATTAATTTGATTTTGCGACCAGGTTTCGGGCATCCTGTGCTGGAGGGTCATAGTTAAAGGTGAAAGAGTCAACGAGCCTAGTGGACAACCATTTAAACATGAGCCAGCCGTGTGCAGCAGCTGCCAAAAATGCCAACCCAGTTCTAGGCTGCATTAACAGAGGAATAGAATCAAGATCACGTGAAGGGTTAATACCACTTTATCAGGCCTTGGTAAGGCCACGCTTGGAATCCTGCCTCGAGTTTTAGTCACCACAATGTAAAAAAGATGTTGAGACTCTAGAAAGAGTGCAGAGAAGAGCAACAAAGATGATTAGGGGACTGGAGGATAAAATATATGAAGAATGGTTGCGGGAACTGGGTAGGTCTAGTTGGATGAAAAGAAGGACTAGGGGAGACATGATGGAAGTCTTCCAATATCTCAGGGGCTGCCCCAAAGAAGAGGGAGTCAAACTATTTCTTCAAAGCACCTGAGGGCAGGACAAGAAGCAATGGATGGAAACGCATCAAGGAGAGAAGCAACCTAGAACTAAGGAGAAATTTCCTGACAGTGAGAACAATTAACCGGTGGAACTGCTTGCCTCCAGAAGTTGTGAATGCTCCAACACTGGAAGTTTTTAAGAAGAGTTTGGACAACCAGTTGTCTGAAATGATATAGGGTTTCTGTTCTGTTCTGTTGTGTTCTACTCCACTCCACTCTACTCTACTCTACTCTACTCTACTCTACTCTACTCTACTCTACTCTACTCTACTCTACTCCACTCCACTCCACTCCACTCCACTCCACTCCACTCCACTCCACTCCACTCCACTCCACTCTAGATACTCTACATCTATTCTATTCCATTCCACTCCACTCACCCTTACTCCTATTCCTATTGAGAATTTCCATAAATTTCTAGGCATGTGTTAGTCTTAAGCAGAAGGTTTCATACTCAGAGTGTTAGTTTCTCCCACATTTAATCAACTGGTGCTCTTGAAATCTGATTTGAAGCTATCCAGATATCTTATGTTGAAAATCTTGACTAGAGTTCATCCAATATAATTCAGCTGGAAAATCCAGTTTATTGAGCTGCTCTCAAGTTTATATTCCCGATCCTTCCTTCCTTCCTTCCTTCCTTCCTTCCTTCCTTCCTTCCTTCCTTCCTTCCTTCCTTCCTTCCTTCCTATCTCTAAAACCCAGCCTGAGTTCATGGAAGCTGAGAGGCCTCTATGATGAGCCTAGTTCAGAATGCTTGGCAGATATTTTGTAGGCTGGTGGAAACCAAATCTGACTTTGGGTTCCATGCGAGGTTCTCAGCAAATTTATGGGATTGTTGATTTGTCTACCTCCTCTGGGCAGTTGAAATCACAACACCATTCAAGGTGGCTCCTCCGTACAATTCTGCTCCTAGGAAGGGCATGATGAAGCAAAAATCTCTTGGGCCACCAGTCCTTCATGTCACTTGATTAGTGAGGAAGAGGAGGAGAAGGCTGGGTGGCATTTGCTGGGAGTTCTCCCATGTTGCTGAAGCCCCCCCAAGCTTCACGCTGCTCGTAACACGTTTTTTCCATAAGGAATTCAGCATTCTCTCTCTCTCTCTCTCCCTCCTCCCCGCTTTCTTCCTCCCTGTGTTTGGACTGTCAATGTTTCAGGGCTGTCAGTCACTGAATTATTATTTCTAACAGTAACAGAGTTGGAAGGGGACCTTGGAGGTCATTTAGTCCAACCCCTTGCTCACGCACGAGACCTGTATAATTTGTTTTATGTATTCTAACGGTTTTAATCTATTATAATCTGGGACAGGTTTCTCAGAATGCAAAGTGTTAACGAAAAAATTACGAAGCAGTTTCATATTTTTAATGCCGGAATGGAATTCTTTTTCAAAAGCTCGGAGAGTTGGCTGGTTGAGAGAGAGAGAGAGGGAGAGAGGGAGAGGCCCAGTTATTATCTTTGCTTGGCTATTTGGTTGTTTATGCATGAAATAGAAACCATGTTTTCGTTCTGTGAAAATCACCGTATGTACATCACCAGTTGCCATGCAACGGTGCAATTTTGGTTTCCCATTATATTGCCTTTAAGGCTGCTCCATTTCTACGTTTTGGGAATATATTTCAATATTAAACAGACACCCTGGGCAAACTGTGCATTTTTTCCCCCCAAATAGAGAGTTACAGTATAATCTGGTATTTAATCTGCAATAAAACTGACATGTTTCGCTGCTGAACAACATAGCTTGATGAGTCAAAGGTTTAGAAACACTGAATAGAATGCAGCTAGTCCTCAACTTACAACAATTCACTTAGTGACCATTTGAAGTAACAATGGCACTGAGAAAAGTGATTTACGGCCATTTTTCACATTTATGACCATTGCAGCATTCCCCCATGATCAAGTCAAAATTCAGATGCGTGGCAATGTATTTTGGCTTGTATTTAAGACGGTTGCAGTGTCTCGGGGTCACGCAATCCTTCTGAGGTCGGTAAAATAAGGAACCGGATTGTTGGGGACAAGACGCTGACTCTGCAGACTGCTTAGAGAGGGCTGTAAAAGCACTATGAAGTAGTATATAAGTCTAAATGCTAATGCTATTGCTATAAAAAACATTCCCACTTCCAGGAGTTCGATCCTGACCAGCTCAAGGTTGAGGTAGCCTCCATCCTTCCGAGGTGGGCAAAATGAGGACCCAGATTGCTGGGGGCGCTGACTCTGCAAACCACTTAGGGAGGGCTAGTAAAAACACTATGAAGCGGTATATAAGTCTTGTGCTAAGTGCTATACCTACATGCTTCTGCATTATAACCAGAAGCATGTAGGTATAACACTTAGACTAGCTCAGGGATCTGCAACCTTAAGCACTCAAAAGAGCCATTTGGATCTCTTTTCCACAGAAAAGAAAACACCGGGAGCCACAAAACCCTTCCCGTGCCTGACTATTTCTTGAGCGGCCACAAAACTAGCATACGTAGTTGAATTAAATGTTCTGTTTAAGCAAAGGGGTGAAAGAGCCACATGCGGCTCCAGAGCCGCAGGTTGCTGACCCCTGCACTAGCTGTAGGAGGTGGAGTGGCAGAAATGGGAGGTGGAGTGAAAAGAGGGCTCAGCCTGGAATCCCTACGTAGCCACAAGCAAAACTAAGTCCAACTTCCCGTGAATTCAGTTGATCCTTATCTAACTCCAAGCAGGTGCTAACCATTCGCTGAGAAGATTCCTATGCATAAAAGTCTGTAGAGATTCTCAGTCATCCAACTGGACTTTGTTTTTTCTTTTGAAGACATTTCGCTTCTCATCCGAGAAGCTTCTTCAGCTCTGACAGGATAGTGAACAGGATAATCCTTCCATTCCCCACCATTCTGTCAGAGCTGAAGAAGCTTCTCGGATGAGAAGCAAAACGTCTTCAAAAGAAAACCAAGAAAGTCCAATTGCCTCCTGAAGAAAAGCACCTTTGGGATTTCTGTGCCTTAGGTATCTTAGCAATAAATCAGGCTATTTGCACCTTCATTTGCTTTACTTTATTGTCACTGCACCTCATGCAATGAAATTAAATGCCATCTTCAGTGTACATTGTAATTATAATAATAAAACACGAAAACACATCCTTCACATTCTGTACAATTGACTTGAAAACCCCTGATATTGCATTAATATTGCACTATACCTGTGATGGCGAACCTATGGCACGCGTGCCACAGGTGGCACACGGAGCCATGTCACCTGACACGCCAGCTCAGCCTCTCTAGGAGTTTCTGGAGGCTGGGGACAACAAAAAATGTCAATTCCTGTCCAACCAACGAGCCGTTTCAGGCCTCCGAGGGGGTGGGGAAGGCTGTTTTTGCCCTCCCCAGATGCATAGAGAGGATCTGGAGCCAGGTGAGAAAGAAAAATGGGCCTACCGGGCCATTGTGTGCCAGGAGCAGGGGGCAGGGAGGGGGGGTCATGCATGCATGCGCAGGGCGGGGTGCATAGAATTATGGGTACGTGCATGCTCGCAAACCTCCCCCGCCCCCCCTTCCTGGCACGCGATGGCAAAAAGGTTAGCCATCGCTGCACTATACCGTAGAATCCAATATAGTTACTGCCCTGGGATAGAAGCTGTTTTTCAGCCTCTTTGTCCTTGTTTTTATTGTCCTGTACCGTCTGCCAGATGGTAATAGTTCAAAAAAAGTGTGAGATCCAGGATGAGATGGATCTTGAAGAACGTTTTGAACATTCTTAAGGCAGCGGGAGTTATAAAGCTCTTCCAAAGAGAGGAGAGGGCAACCAGTGATCCTCTGAGCAGTGACG
The DNA here is from genome assembly GCF_059756535.1 of Pantherophis guttatus. NCBI lineage: Eukaryota > Metazoa > Chordata > Lepidosauria > Squamata > Colubridae > Pantherophis > Pantherophis guttatus. The sequence continues at coordinate 129,850,200 of NC_142067.1, forward strand.
TTGACCCTCTGGAGCGCTGTCCTATCTGCCACTGTGCAACTCTGCTGTGCAAATCTGCCACTGTGCAATTCCCACGTGTACCCAGCTTTTCGTACCCGAGACTGGCCCAACGAATAGTCTTTTAGGTATACATAGGCGCTCCTGTTTCCTCTGCAAAACGACATTCGCTGCTTCCCTGCTGTATTAGCCACCGAGATTGAAACCTTTGAGAAAAATATACACCTACTACGTGTTTAAAAATAACACAGCCACAACCTCTGGCTTGTGCCCACAGCACCTCCCTACTGTGAAAAAAAGGAATATGTGTTGAAATGTGATCTCTCTTATTGGCGTTCTTTCCATCTACCACCTCTGCACCGCCTCCCTCTCGGTAGGCTCACCTTCGTGCGTTGACAGCACACGATCGGAGATGACTGCATCGCTTGTCCGCGGGGTGCGTTGTTCCTCAGCCTCCCCACAACAGTTGAGGAACAAAACTGGAGAATTGCACGTTTCTTCTTTCTCTCTCTCTCTCTCTCTCTTTCTCTTTTTTTTTCCCCTCCAGAGAGAGCAGTGTACATGTAGTCCTCCACTTAACAACGCTTCATTTAGGGACCGTCCGGAGTTTGCAATGGCCCTGGAAAAAAGTGACTTATGACCGTTTTGCACACTTACCACCATTGCAGCATAACCCCATTGATCAAAATTCGGCTGCTTGGCCACTGGTTTGTATTTATGACGGCCGCAGTTTCCCATGTGATTCCCTTTTGCGACCTTCTGACAAACTCAAGTCAGATGGGAAGCCAGTTTCGCTTAACAGCTGTGTTGTTAACAGTTGCAGTGATTCACTTAACAGCTGGGGTAAGAAATGTCGTAAAATGGGGTGAAACTCACTCCACTGTCTCACTTAGCGACAAATTTTCGGATCGGTGGTGGTCGTAAGTTGAGGACTACCTGTAGACAACAAATGATGCTTATCTCAAAGGTACTTTTTTTTTCAACAGGCACCTGGAGTTTCTGGTTTTTCTTTGAAGAGGTTTCGCTTCTCATCCAAGAAGCTTCTTCAGCTCTGATTCCATTCTCCAGTCAGAGCTGAAGAAGCTTCTTGAATGAGAAGCGAAACCTCTTCAAAGAAAAACCAGAAAGTCCAGTTGCCTCTTGAAAAAAAAGGACCTTTGGGACAACCTTGACCTGGGATGACTGAGAATCTCCATAGACAAATGGTGCTTACTGTATATACTCCACTGATTTGTCTAATTCAGAGGTCTTCAAACTTGGCAGCTTGAAGACTTGTGGACTTCAACTCCCAGAATTCTCCAGCCAGATGCTGGCTGGAGAATTCTGGGAGTTGAAGTCCACAAGTCTTCAAGCTGCCAAGTTTGAAGACCTCTGATCTAATTGTTTCTTTAAAAAAAAAAACTTGTACTAAGATGTGATCATAACCACAATTCTGATGGGGGCACATTTTTATAATTCAGCTGCACGCTGCGTAAATAAGTTATTTCTTCTACTGCAATTCTACCTTCACCAGAGGAATTCTTGCTGATTCTATCTGTCAATGTCGATAGCTTGCAATGTAGCAGCTCCGGCCAAATTTTCTTTGCAGCCTCATCTCGGGCTCCAATTTTAAAGCTATTTTATATTTCGCTCTGTTGGTGTGCTCTCCTGCAAGAATATCTTCCCGCCGAAGGCAAAATTGTCACGGCTTGCCTTCTTCTATATAAATAAGTGAAAAAGAGCTGGCACAGATCCGGATGAAGAGCTAAGAGACTTATATTATGATTGAGTTATGGGATTTCCTTGTGGTTGAGGCACGCTCTTAATTTCAGTGAATCTGTTTCTAAATATCATGGCACAATTCCTGTGACTTTTAAAAGATAAGCAAGTTAAGGATTCAAAAGTGGTTGGAGAGGTAATTGCTTCTCCAAGAACTTGAATATAATGGGGCTTGTTAAAACTATTGACTATTAAGATATTTTCTTTTACAAGACAGCGTTCTCTTTTCGTACTTAAAAAGGAAATGGTGCATCCTTTTATCAAAATAAGACCTGGACAATAAATAGACCTGTTTAGGAAGAAATGGATGAGTACAGCTAATGGTTGGGGGAAGTGGCACTCAAAATGTCCCCCATGGAAGATCTTTACAGAAAGTCTTGTATATATAGCCTTTATTGTCATTGTACATCATGTATACAACAAAATTGGTTAATACCAATTTTGTATTGTAATACGTCCGGTGCTTCCTCTTCTGATTTAACCACAGACACATGGGAACAAATGCAGGTTTACAGCTTTTATAATTCGCTTTTTGAACTAAACGCTTGACTCTTGCGTTCCTCTCCAATTCAAAATATAATTTAGAACAGAATAATAGAGTTGGAAGGGACCTTGGAGGTCTTCTAGTCCAACCCCCTGCTTAGGCAGGAAACCCTACACCACTTCAGACAAATGGTTATCCAACATCTTATTTAAAACTTCCAGTGTTGGAGCATTCACAACTTCTTGTGGTAAGTTGTTCCACTGGTTAATTGTTCTCACTGTCAGGAAATTTCTCCTTAGTTCTAAGTTGCTTCTCTCCTTGATTAGTCTCCATCCATTGCTTCTTGTCCTGCCCTCAGGTGCTTTGGAGAATAGTTTGACTCCCTCTTCTTTGGGGCAGCCCCTGAGATACTGGAAGACTTCCATCATGTCTCCCCTAGTCCTTCTTTTCATTAAACTAGACATACCCAATCCCTGCAACCGTTCTTCATATGTTTTAGCCTCCAGTCCCCTAATCCTCTTGGTTGCTCTTCTCTGCACTCTTTCCAGAGTCTCAACATCTTTTTTACATCGTGGCCACCAAAACTAGATGCAATATTCCTAGTGTGACCTTACCAAGGCCTTATAAAGTGGTATTAACACTTCACGTGATCTTGATTCTCTCCCTCTGTTTATGCAGCCCATAAACTCTGAGAAATGATCAAGTTCTTCCTTTTACAGGAAGTCTTCATTGCTCCATTTCGGCCTTCCAGATTTAATGGGACTGCAATTCCCTTTTTTGTAATTAAACCAGCATGGCCAGCGACTCCAAATTTTTAATCCCAGCTGGATACTGCTGGGTTGGAGAAGGCAGATTTCTTGACCGAATAGGCTGACCAACGCCCAAAGACTTGTTCGGGCATAACACTGTATAAAATCCATTACGTTGATTAAAATAATTGATCATCTGACATTAGACATTTTTGGCAATAAAACGAAGCACAACAACTGTGGAATCCTTTGATTTTTTTTTTGCAGTCATGGCTTTTTCGCTTCAGTGATATATGCTCTGAAATGGATTTTTCTCAGAGTCTAAGAAGCTGCGATGGAAAATATTTTGACTTTATGAAGCAGATGCTATTGGTACCCCAATTTTAAAAAAAGAAAAGAAAAAAATTCCCCATATATTGCAAAAACCTGCAGGAACAGATTTATCGGTTTTATTCGTTTTTCCACTCTTTCTTTGTACTTTATAGCTTGCAGTTTGTTAAGGTACCCAGCTGTTATCCTCCCTTTCTAAATATGTCATTAAATCTCTTTGCAACCTCAGTTATTTTCCTTGTGTGTGCTATGACCCCCCCCCTTTTTTTTCCAGTCGTTTTTAAGCCATCAACCCTTTTCCTCTCATCATACCCCCTTAATTTTATGACAACATTTTGGGCAAACTGTTGTCCATTTTTTATAGTACAGGAAGAGAATTATGACAGACTTCAAGGGACATTGAATTGCGGAAAGACAGGAAATTGAATTTCTATCATAGGAATATACTGAATTTTTCTACTGATACGTGATTAGATAACCGCCCTAATGTAGTATAGGCTTAGATTAAAGATAACTGCAATCTTAGAATGATGAGGCTGCCTAGTTTAGTAATGAAACATCTGCAAGGAAACCACCAAGCTCAGAGAGGACCGAGCCCTCAGTCCTCCTCCTCTTTCTCCTCCTCCTCTTCTTCTTCTCCACAATACCTTCTCCCTTCTGGCACTGATGATGTTACCTAGTTGGGTAATTAAACGTCTGCAAGAAAACAAAGAAGCTCAGAGAGCACCAAGGAGCCCACAGTTCTCCTCCTCCTCCTCCTCCTCTTCTTCCTCCTCCTCCTCCTCTCCATAATACCTTTTCCCTTCTGGCACTGATGTTACCTAGTTGGGTAATTAAACATCTGCAAGAAAAGCTCAGAGAGCACCAAGGACCCTAAAGCTAGAGGCTGTAAGGCAAAATTACCTTATAATAGTGCTAACGACAATGTAGCTCAAAATAAAAAAAATCCTGACTCTTGTTTTATCGTTCTTTCCAGAGAGCCAGACAGATGAAAAATCAGACAGCAGCAATAACGGTAAGGCTAACCTCTTGATTATGAGGCTAATAATATTCATCACAACCGTTCGTGTTTAATGTTTGTGTTAGGCTACCTCTTAAAGCTCCATCCAGAGTGTCACGAGAACCGCTGGGGTGAAAGCATGAATTCAAATGCCTTCATTGCTCTAAATGGCTTAAATTATTCAGATGTGGTCTTTCTGAAAGAGAGGATAGTTCCTTAGCATCTTTTAAACGATTTCCGAAACTTAGGAAATCTTACGCCAAGTGTATCTGTGGCCATTTAAGGCACCGGAAGAAAATGTTCTTCATTGCTTTCATTTAAGGGCTAATAAGCCATTTGCTTACCTTGGGGAAAAGTTAGGATAACTCAAGAGACAGTTTTTAACTCTCATTTTGCAAACCAAATATCCGTGAAGCGTAGCGTTTGCAAGGCAGCTCTTCTCAACCTTGGTAGCTTGAAGATGTATGGACTTCAACTCCCAGAATCCCTCCCAATGTGCTGGCTGGGGAATTCTGGGAGTTGAAGTCCACACATTGTATTGAAATTGAACGCGTGTCTTTGTTCATTGCAAGGTGAGGCTACCAACGAGTTTCGGGTCTCCTCGTCTGACCGCTCGCTTGTTTTCTTCCAATCTGCTGGTTAGCTTCATCCTCATCTGTCCTAGATAGTCCCAGGGGCAATCCGTGCAGCGGATCCGGTAGATTACATTGGAAGTGTCTCCCACCTCCAAACGATCATTGCAATCTTTGCTACTAAATCCACCCTGCAGTTTGCTAGAGTCCCTCTAGGACAGGTGCTTCTACCAGTGAAAACTGAGCTCAGGAAGGCCGTGCGCGGCCCTCCCAGGCTCCATTTTCAACCACGATGGTCTCCTGCAGCCCTCTGCCAGCAAAAAATGGAGCTTTGGGGGTGGGGGTGGGGCTTGTTTTCGCTGGCAGAGAGCTATCAAAAACAAGCTAAAAACAAAACAAAAGAAAAAAATGTTTCTTCCCCTTTTGCATTTGAGCATGCAAGAAGGGACAGGAAAGGAGAAAGGGAAAGAGGAAAGAAAGAGAAAAAGAAGAAAGATAGGAAAAGTGCAAGGAAGGACAAAAAAGGAAAGAGGGGAAGGAAGAAAAGTGGAGAATGTAGAGGGAACGACAAAGAAGAAAAGGGAAGGAAAGAAAGAAAGAAAAGAGAAAGAAAGAAAGAAAGAGAGAGAGAAATAAGGAAGGAAGGAAAGGAAGGGAAAGGAAAGGGAAGGGAAGGGAAGGGAAGGAAAGGAAAGGAAAGGAAAGGAAAGGAAAGGAAAGGAAAGGAAAGGAAAGGAAAGGAAAGGAAAGGAAAGGAAAGGAAAGGAAAGGAAAGTTATAATGTGAGTGTGGGAGAGTCTCAGGGAAATCCTGTCTTAGTACTTGGCCACCACAGGTACCCCCGACACGAGTCCCGTGTCACGCCCATCATGGCCACGCGCACCCTGTCCCTCCGAGGTCAAACACAACCCTCAATGAAATCAAGTTTGACATCCCTGCTCTAGGAGTAAGCATGCAGATCTAGGAATACTTCAGCTCTACCTCCATCCTTCCAAAATGCTCCACAAATTGTTCTTTCCCCCTGGCATCGAGCCCCAACCTCTACTCGAGACCTTACTTTAGGTGGTGCATTTCCCCAGCCGAATCTCTGCATGTTTCTTTTTGTGAGAACGTAACAACCAACAAAATACGGTGCTTGCCTGAACGTCTTCTTTGAGAAGCTGGGTTTTTGTTTTTTTTTTGTGGCCTGGACCTTTTCACGGCGAGTTAGACTTTTGCCAAGGCTCATGTGTTGGCATAAACGTTTGTGGATGCACAGAGGGGTATGGTTGTGTTTGGCTGACCGACACGTGGCCAGTTGGCCATCTGCGCAGAGCTGCTACACAAATGGGCGTCAATGCTGTTCCTTTTTAATGTCACAAGGTTCCCTGCAGAACTGAGCAAAGTGTCCTTGGCTAGTCGTCTTCTTCTTCTTCCTCTTCCTCTTCTTCTTCTTCTTCTTCTTCTTCTTCTTCTTCTTCTTCTTCTTCTTCTTCTTCTTCTTCTTCTTCTTCTTCTTCTTCTTCTCCTTCTCCTTCTCCTTCTCCTTCTCCTTCTCCTTCTCCTTCTCCTTCTCCTTCTCCTTCTCCTTTTCCTTCTCCTCCAGGATCCTCTCCAGGATCCTTGCCCTAGTTGCTTGTTGACACCTCCTGTTTGTCAACACAACAGATGCTTTTTGGAACCCCAACTCATTGTTTTGGTGTCTTCTCCTGGAGAGTATTCATTTTTACTCAGAACGAGACAGCTTTGGCTTTGGCACCTTCTGGGAACCAGACCAAAGGTCTTTATTTGACAGGTTGAGCCTCACCCGTAACCATCTTGCAAGGTTTGAGGTGGCAGATGGAGCCTCCTCAGAAGATATTCCCAAACTAGTCAGCCAACCGCTCGGTTTGAGGAAGGAGAGAGTTCCGTAGTTGGCTTGAAATGAATAATGATTTACTTTTCCAGATAACAAAGGTTGGGTTCTAAAGGACTCGGTGTTTCAATTCTGGTTATTTGTGCATTTCTGAAATTAAAGGTAAAGGTTCCCCTTGCACATATATGCTAGTCATTCCGGACTCTAGGGGGCGGTGCTCCTCTTTTTTTCAAAGCCGAAGAGCCAGCGCTGTCCAAAGACGTCTCCATGGTCATGTTAACGCCAAAGGCGCACGGAACGCTGTTATTTTCCCATAAAAGGTGATTCCTATTTTTCTACTTGCATTTTTTACCTGCTTTCGAACTGCTAGGTTGGCGGAAGCTGGGACAAGTCACGGGAGCTCACCCCATTAAGCGGCGCTAGGGATTTGAACCGCTGAACTGCCAAACTTTCGATCGACAATCTCAGCGTTTTAGCCACTGAGCCACCGCACCCATTTTTTTCTGAAATTGTAGGTGCCCAAATATTCGGACTGCTCTTACTGTTGGTTACTGTAGACCGGTGTTTCTCAACCTTGGAAGCTTGAAGATGGGTGGACTTCAACTCCCAGAATCCCCCAGCCAGCGCTGCTGGCTGGGGGATTCTGGGAGTTGAAGTCCATCCATCTTCAAGCTACCAAGTTTGAGAAACACCTCTGTAGACCTTCAATCAGGTTATCCATCCATCATACCTGGGTTAAAGTGTTCTGAAGGGCCTCCATAAATAACATTTTTTGAGCCTTCTCACCATTGCTCCTTCAGTTGGTTGTGGATCTTAGTTCTACTTTCCTTTTACTCTCTCAGGAAATGGGACATAACGCTCGAAAATTCACTGTAGGCAATCCTTGACTTACAACACTTCATTTAGTAACCGTTTGAAGTTACGATGGCGCCAAAAAAGGGACTTAGGACCATTGTGGCCTCCCCAGGATCACGTGATCAGAATTCAGCCGCTTGGCAACTGACTCACATTTATGACGGTTATAGGATCACGTGATCCCCTTTTACGACCTTCCGACAAGCAAAGTCAACGGGGAAAGCCAAGATTCACTCAACAACCGTGTTACGAACTTATCAGCTGCCGTGATCCACTTAACAACCGTGGCAAGAAAGGTGGTAAAACGGGGCAGACCAGAATGGTTTTCAGTCCACCTGTCCCAAAGGGTGCTTTTCCAAAAGGCAACCTTTTGGACTTTCTTGGGTTTTTTGTTTTTTTCCCCCTCTTGAAGACGTTTCGTTGCTCATCCAAGAAGCTTCTTCAGTTCTGACCGAATGGTGGGGAACATAGTTTGGTCAGAACTGAAGAAGCTTCTTGGATGGGAAGCGAAACGTCTTCAAGAGGACAAAGTAAGAAAGTCCAGATTACAGATTAACAGATTTGGAAGGGACCTTGAAGGTCATCTAGTCCAACCCCACCCCCATCCCCCCAAGCAGGAGACCCTACCCCGTTTCTGACAAATGGTAGTTCCAACTCTGTTATTCTGTTAAAGAATAAAGATTAATAATGTATCAATTGATAGGAATAACATTTTTATGTGGTTCTCCATAAGAGATGCTCTTTGGGAGGTTCATACAGTCAAGAATAAAGCATGATATGAGAATCATTGATTGAAATTGCCCATTATCGTAGCAATGGGAAGTAACGATTGAAAAATATTTCTATATATACCAAAAAGTAAACGGTTTTTCCTTCCTAATAACTCTTCAGAGTATATTTTCAAACCTTTATTTATGACCCTTTCTGCACCACCTAATAATGGTTCCTAGAAGAGGAGTTAAATCTGGGAAACAAAACACAATAAAATGTAACCGCTAAAAACTTAAAAACAGCCGTTGGTAAAAAGTAGAGGAAAAAATGGAAGATCAAAAGAAGCAAAGATTGCATGATGGTTTTTTTTTTAAGCCTGAAAGATTTAAAAGGTTGCGGTGACGATAATGATGAAGTCCCTTTTTTCAGTGCCGTTATAACTTTGAACGGTCACTAAACAAACTGTTGTAAATCAAGGACTACCTGTATTTGTTTGGCTCCAGAATTCCACAGGAAGATCCTAGATAGTGTTGTGACCTCAGCTTCCTGAGTCATTAAAACACACGAGTAGTCCCAGAAACCTCTTTTATTGCAACAGCTGTGAATTACGTTCATTCACAGCTGAGTCCCAATTAGTCGCAAAAAGTCCTTTGGGAGAAGTCCTTTGGGGTAATCAACAACTTTTATCTCCTTTGACACGCTGCCAAAGACCTACTTGGCAAAGCCACACAGAGTCCAGAATCAAACAGAGATGTCGACTGGGAACAGAATTAACAACGTTGCTTTCCTGCAAAGGGCCCACATGCCTCTGCTCCTCTTTTAAGCCTTATGGGAGGGGCCAATCATCTCCAGGCCTTACTCCTGAGTTGTCCCTTTTGTTTTAACTGTTTGTGCCTTCTGGCAACTCTGCGCATACATGCACTAGGAACAGGCTCCTCCTGTTCCTCTGCCTCTCTGCTGTCCGACTCTGGAGGCTCCGTAGCCCATGCATAACTCCCCGATGGCCCTGGCCCCATCTCTGCCTCCGACGCTGAGTCCTTGTCCGGACCTTCCCCAGACTCTAGGACTGGCCCATGTTCCTCCCCAGCCTCCTCACCGTCCGACTCTGCTGCCAGCTTCCCAGGCTGCTGGCGGACCACAACAGATAGTAGAATAAAATATCTCAGCGTCCACAAAGTTGAAGTCGTGTTCTTGGCTCCTGTTTGCCAAAAAATGTCCTCTTGCTGGCTTCGTAAGTGTAGTTTTCACTTGTATCCCATGTGTTGTGCTTCGTTGGTGGAACCACAGTTGAGAAACTGAAACTTTATTGAACGGATGATTATGGAGTGAAGGCCTTTCCATTTTCCCGCTTTGAAACCTGGATTTTTCCAAGCCCGAGAATAGATTTGCCCAAAAAGTCATCAGTCTGGAGTCTTTTTTGAAGCTACGTTGGCACAGTTTCCTCAACATGTTCAAGAGAGCTTAATTTATAGAGAGAATGACAAGTGCATCTTTTGTTCGAGTCATTCAAAGCAGCTTTGCAAGGCGTTTTGTTGAACAGGAAAATAAGCTTAATGTCAGATGAACATGCCTGCCCTTCTCTTCTAAAGTGCTGCGCTGAACAGAATTAATGTGACATTTTCCTAAATGGGTCCTTTCCCAAGTCAACCTGTAGGTGAAAATGCTTTTTAGAAACCTTAGCGGGTTTTAGAAGAATAATTCTGTTCAGTACATTTGATGTATAATGATTGCCTTCTGTCGGATATCCTGCATTTTCCTTCCAATGTTCTTTACTGATATTCGTACCAGTCCTCCAATACAGGCTGATGAAGATACTGCTTCAGATGGAAGAATTCATAATCTGAAGAATGTTTCTATGGAGATTCTCTAGTCATCCAGATCAGTGGTCACTAACCTGTGGTCCATGGACCCACTGGTGGTCCGTGAGAAAATTTTGGATGTCTGCAGAAAAATTATTTGCATTTTTTATATTGCACTAAATACCATTTATCTTTTTTAAAAGAATCATATTATTTATTTTTATTTATTTATTTATTTTGAATTTATATACCGCACCTTCTCCCGAGGGACTCAGGGCGGTGTACAGCCAGATAAAAACATACAATACAAACATTAAAAACAATTAAAAGGATATATATTAATTTGGCCCCAATTTAAAATAACAAACCAATTAAAAATATTTAAAAATATGTTAAAAAATACGTTAAGCCAGCCCGGCTTGCTGAAAAAAGAAAGTTTTAAGGGCACGGCGGAAGGCACCAAGGTCTTGGATTCTCCTTATCTCTGGGGGCAGCTGATTCCAGAGTGGTCCAGATATTAGTGGTCCATGGGATTTAAAATTATGAATTTAGTGGTCCCTGAGTTCCAAAAGGTTGGTGACCCCTGATCCAGGCCATGGCTTATTCCAAAGGTGCTTTCTTTCAGAAGGCAGATGGACTTCGTTGTTCCTTGAAGACATGTCACTTCTCATCCCAGACGCTTCAGAGCTGAAGAAGCTTCTGAGATAAGAAGTGAAATATCTTCAAGGAAAAACAAAGACCAGTTGCCTTCTGAAAGAAAGCACCTTTGGAACTAGCATGATCTGGAGAATCTCCATAGACCTTTAGCTATGCACACTTTGGGATGGACATCCTTCGGATGGTGCGGGAGTATGAACGGATTTCCAGAAAAATTGCAGACTTCAGGATTCAGGGCACAGATAAACCTCCAAAAGACTCTCAGAGGGAATGCTAACAACCAGATGATTTCAAGGAATATAAATCCTTCCACTCTCCATCATCCAGTCAGAGCTGAAGAAGCTTTTTGGATGAGAAGCGAAATGTCTTCAAAGCAGGGGTGAAACTCAGCAGGTTCTAACAGGTTCTGGAGAACCGGTAGCGGAAATTTTGAGCAGTTCGGAGAACCGGCAAATGCCGCCTCTGGCTGGCCCCAGAGTGGGGTGGGAATGGGGATTTTGCAATATCCATCCCCCAGGAGTGGGGTGGGAATGGGGATTTTACAGTATCTTTCCCCAGCCACGCCCACCAAGCCACGCCCACAGAACAGGTAGTAAAAAAAAATTGGATTTCACCACTGCTTCAAAGGTGCTTTTTCAGGAGGCAACTGAGGTTTCTGGTTTTTCTCTGAAGCTGAGGAAGCTTCTTGGATGAGAAACGAAACATCTTCAAAGAAAAACCAGAAAGCGCCTTTGGGACAACCACGACCTGGAGGCCTGAGAATCTCCACAGGCAGAAGTGAAATGTCTTCTGGCAAAACAAGGAAGTCCAGTTGCCTTTTGAAAGAAAGCACCTTGGGGATCTAAAGAGTGGAGACATTTTTTGAAGGCTTCTCCAGGTCCAGCACCTGGAGAACATGGACTACGATGATGCTGGACTTCAAGCAGTTAACGCATTTTGAGTTGGCACTTGTAAGCTGCTCATGAGCTATGAGAACATCTCATGAACCTCAGTCCCCGTATATGATGAGGAGTAACGTTCCCGACACTTTTATGTTTTTAAGAAATCTTGTTTCTGTATTTTTATCCTTTTTTTTCTCCTTATTTATTTATTTATTTATTAAATTTATATACCGCCCTATTCCTGAGGGACTCAGGGCGGTGAACAGCGAACGATAAAAATACATGTAATACAATTGTTAATTAAACAAAAACCAATTAAATATACTAAACACTCTGGTCCTAGATAATTCAAGACATCCCAGTTTAAAATAAAATCGAAAGCAATATAAAGGGAAAGTTAGGCCAGGCCGGCCTGATGAAACAGGAATGTTTTGAGGGCACGGCGGAAAGTGCGCAGATCCGGAATCTTCTGTATCTCTGGGGGGAGCTCGTTCCAGATGGTGGGTGCCCCCACAGAAAAGGCTCTCCCCCTGGGGGCCGCCAGTCGACACTGTTTGGCTGACGGCACCCTGAGAAGCCCCTCTCTATGGGAGCGTACTGGACGGTGAGAGGCTATTGGTGGCAGAAGGCGGTCTCGTAAGTACCCCGGTCCTAAGCCATGGAGTGCTCTAAAGGTGGTAACTAAGACCTTGAAGCGCACCCGGAAGACCACAGGGAGCCAGTGCAGCTCGCGCAGGAGGAGAGCCACATGGGAGCGCCATGCTGCTCCCATAACTACCCGTGTGGCCGCATTCTGGACCAGCTGGAGCCTCCGGGTGCTCCTCAAGGGGAGCCCCATGTAGAGAGCATTACAGTAGTCCAGGCGTGAAGTGACGAGGGCATGAGTGACCGTTTTTAACGAGTCCCGATCCAGAAAGGGACGCAACTGGCGAATCAGACGAACCTGATACAAAGACCTCCCGGCCACAGCCGTCAAGTGTTCTTTTAAAGACAGCCGTGAGTCCAAGAGGACGCCTAAGTTGCGAACCCTCTCCATGGGGGGCAATGACTCATCCCCAATAGTCAGTGATGGTACCAATTGACTATATCGGGACGTCGGAAACCACAGCCACTCGGTCTTGGATGGGTTGAGCCTGAGTCTGTTCCTCCCCATCCAGATCCGTACAGCCTCCAGGCACTGGGACATCACTTTAAGGGCATCATTGGGGTGGTCCGGGGTGGAGATGTATAGCTGAGTATCATCAGCATACTGATGATACTTCACCCCAAAACCACGGATGATCTCACCCAGCGGCTTCACATAAATGTTGAACAGAAGGGGTGAGAGAACCGACCCCTGTGGCACCCCACATACAAGGGGCCTCGGGGTCGACCTCTGTCCCCCTGTCAACACAGACTGCGACCGGTCAGAGGGAAAGGAGGAGAACCACCGCAACACGGTGCCTCCCACCCCTAACCCTTCCAACCGGTGCAGCATGATACCATGGTCGATGGTATCAAAAGCTGCTGAGAGGTCTAATAGGACCAGGACAGAGGAGCAACACCTGTCCCGGGCCCTCCAGAGATCATCTACCAATGCGACCAATGCCGTTTCCGTGCTGTATCCAGGCCTGAAGCCCGACTGGAACGGATCTAGATAAGACGATTCATCCAAGTACTGAGGAAGCTGTCGCGCTACCACACTCTCAACAACCTTCGCAACGAAGCGAAGGTTGGAGACTGGACGGTAATTAGCCAACACTGCTGTGTCCAGGGAAGGCTTCTTGAGGAGAGGCTTCACCACTGCCTCTTTCAAGGCGGCGGGGAAGGCACCCTCTCTCAAGGAAGCATTTATAATCCCCTGGAGCCAGCCTCGTGTAACCTCCCGAGAGGCCAGCACCAGCCAGGAGGGACACGGGTCCAATAAACATGTGGCCGCGCTTAGTCTGCCCAGTATCTTGTCCACGTTTTCCGGAGTCACAGAATCAAACTCTTCCCAGATAATATTCTCAAGACTTGCCTCCATCCTCCCTCCCGAATCTACCCAGTCAGAGTCCAAATTTTCCCGAATCTGAGCGATTTTGTCATACAAATATTGTACAAAGTCCTCGGCTCTACCCTCCAAGGGGTCCTTCCACGCTTCCTGGTGGAGCAGGGAGCGGGTCACCCTAAACAGGGCGGCCGGGCAATTATCTGATGACGCAATAAGAGCGGAAAAATAGTTACACTTTGCCGCTTTTATTGCCACCAGGTAGGTGGTAAATGATGGTAAATGATCCTTGGCACGTAAATGATGTGTTTTCCAGATACCCGAATTCAGCCGTTGAGAGTTGGGTAGTGGGAATCACGTTGGCAGGGGATGCTTCTCTCTTTTGCTGGAAGAGACGGTGTGCTGCCTCTCTGCCCCCAATTTGCCACAATTGTGCATTTCCCTCCGCTAATTACTGAGTTGAGTAATTATTGTCAAATATGCCTCAAGCACTCCACTTCTTTCCTAACGCGATTTCCCTCTGCGACGGTTTCTCTATGACAACTGTAATTGGCCTCGAATTAAAAACCAAGCTATCCGCTGGTTTCAGATTCTGTTCTGTTCTTTTTTTTTTTTTTGTAGGAAGAATTAAGCAGATTTCTCTATCTGAATGTCTTGGCATATTATTTCTAATGCCAGATGGGACTCAAAGTCCATTCATCCTTCCTCAAGCCACTGTTTGGGATACTGAGGCAAGGCACTGTCCTCATTGAGATGTCCTCCTGCTAAGGGTAGGGGGCAGGGGTGAAATGTAAAATTTGTTACTACCGGTTCTGTGGGCGTGGCTTGGTGGTGGGGGTGGGGGTAATGTGACTGGGTGGGCATGGCCAATTTTTTTTTTTTAACTTTTCAAAGCATTTTTTCTAATGCTTTGAAAAGCCTCTGCCATCAGGCAACTCAGCTGGGATCGTCAGAGACTTTTCAAAGCATTTTTTTTACCACCTCTTCGGCCAAGAGGTTGCAGGAAAAAATGCTTTGAAAAGCCTCTGCCATCAGGCAACTCAACTGGGATTGTCAGAGAGGCTTTTTAAAAAATGCTTTGAAAAGCCTCTGACGATCCCAGCTGAGCCGCACGATCATCAGAGGCTTTTTAAAAAAACTTTTAAAAGCATTTTTTTCCTCGGAAGAGGTTGTAGAAAAAATGCTTTTAAAAGTAAAAAAAAAAAAAAAAGTCTCTGATGATCGTGCCCCTCAGCTGGACATTGGGGGGGGGGGCGCATAGGGATTTTTGATACCAGTTCTCCGAACCACCTACCGCCATCGCTACCGGATCGGGTGATCCGGTCCGAACCGGGAGCATTTCACCCCTGGTAGGGTGCAGGGGGTGAAATGCTACCGGTCTGCTCCGGTTTGGGCAAACCGGTAGTGATAAAAACTACCGGTTCGGGCAAATCAGTAGTAAAAAAAAAAGCTAGCAGTTCGGGCAAACCACTAGTTAAAAAAAGCTACCAGTTCCTCCGGTATTTCTGATGATCAGCTGTGCAGCGGGGTTTAGCTTTGCTAGAAAGCAGGAAATCCTGCTTTCTAGCAAAGCTAAATCGCGCACCCCAGCTGATCCCCCTCCCCGCTTCCACTTACCTTCCCAAGCCTCCTTTTGGCACGTATTGCTCATGCGCGCACACAGAGTGTGCGTTTGAGGCACTGTACGCTTGTGCGGCCAGCGAATCGGTAGCAAACCGTTTCGGATTTCACCAATGGTAGGGTGGGATAGGATAGGGGACAGGACAGGACAGGAAGAGAAGAGAAGAGAAATGGAGTGGAGTGAAGTAGAGTAGAGTAGAGTAAGGGAATAGAATGAAGAGGAGAAGAGGAAAGAAGAGGGGAAAGGGAATAGAATGAATGGAATGGAATGGGGAATAGAATAGCAATAGCACTTATATACCACTTCACAGTGCTTTTACAGCCCTCTCTAAGTGGTTTACAGAGTCAGCCTCTTGCCCCCCAACAATCTGGGTCCTCGTTTTATCCACCTCGGAAGGACGGAAGGCTGAGTCAACCTTGAGCCTGATGAGATTCGAACTGCCAAATTGCAGGCAGCCGGCAGTCAGCAGAAATAGCCTGCAGTACTGCATTCTAACCACTGGGCCACCATGGCTCATGGAACGGGACGGGACAGGACAGGACAGAACAGAACAATACTTTATTTGGTCAAGTGTGATTAGACACACAAGGAATTTGTTGCCAATGCAGAAGCTCTCAGTGTACATGCAAAACAACAAAGTAATCATAATCCTAATAAGAGAATGTCGTAGAAAAGATGAGAAGGATAATAATCATAATTACTATTATATTGTAAGGGGCGTGCATAAGTGCACCAGCGAGCCTACCGTCCCTGTCCTAATATTCCTTTTTACTTACTCTTTGCATGTATTCAAATTATGTTTATACTTTTACCTGTTATCTTATATATACTTGACAAATAAACTTATGATTATGATTATAATAATTATAATAATACAGTCACACCATACAAGCTAGAGAGACATACTAATTTTATGCAGAACGGGGTCTCCAACCTTGACGTCTTTAAGGCCTGTGAACTTCAACTCCCAGAATTCCCCAGCCAGCCATGCTAGTAGATCCCAAGGGATCACTTCACCCAGCTGGCAGTTCTTGGTGCAGATTTCAGATATTTGTAAGTTCCTGAAGTCTTCCTTCATAGGCAAATGAGCCCTCTAAGAAGAAGAACAGAGTTGGGAGGATCCTTGGAGGTCTTCTAGTCCAACCTTTTGCTCAGGCAGGAAACCCTACATTACTTTAGACAAATGGTTATCCAATATCTTCCTAAAGACCTCCAGTGATGGAGCAGCCACAACTTCTGGTGGCAAGTCGTTCCACCGGTTAATTGTCCTAATGTAAAACCGAGCAGAGTGGCAAGAAAGCAGGCTCAGATTCTTCCTGGCGTGCTGTGTCTTTTGGCAAAGAGGTGACTTTGATTGACGATGTGCATTTGGACGAAGCGAGACCTTGTAGCCCAACGAGGGGTTGAAACTCGGGGGTATTCCGAAATGCTTTCTTCTCAATTGTCAGTCTTTGTGCTCTGTTCCTGAATTCTGATCTGCCGTCGCTCCCATCAAAGTGTGAATATAAACCAAGATCCAGAGGGTTACCACGATAGGGGGGCATACCATCGTGTTGGGGGTCTTGGAGAGCCCCCCCAACCCTTCACCGCATGTTATCCTGAGATCTAGTTCTCTCGCGTGACCATTAATCACAGATCCCCGTTGCATTAGAAGTAGGATGAATAATAGGGATGGCAACAGATGGGTGAACCAAAATTCCCCCCCCCTTTTTTTTTAAATTAAAAAAATGTGGGAAACTGGTTTTTTTAAAACATTGACACTCTATTCCAGTGTTTCTCAACCTTGGAAGCTTGAAGATGGGTGGACTTCAACTCCCAGAATCCCCCAGCCAGCTGGCTGGGGGATTCTGGGAGTTGAAGTCCACCCATCTTCAAGCTACCAAGATTGAGAAACACTGCTCTATTCGTTTCTTGAATCGGGAAATTACTAATAATGGAGAACGCAAACCTGTTAATTACGCAAACCCTTTTCTGTATTGTTTGTTCACAACTCCTTATATAATACCGCTTGTTGCAGTGTGTAGTTTCCAAAAGAGAAGACAGCTTTAGCAATGGCTGCTTCCTTCGTCCTGTACGATAAAATACTTGGTTGGCTGTAAATCATGGCCCAGAGTGTAATTCCAAACCATAATTTAACGAAGTTAGCTTCTGGCTGCACAAAACATGGTTTGGGGACTGAGAGTTCCAGTTCTGCCTTAGCTATCAAAGCTGGCTGGATGACCTTCGGCCAATCACCAGGAGATTGGGAGTTCTAGTTCTGCCTTAGCTATGAATGCCGGCTGGGTGACTTTGGGCCAATCATCAGGAGATTGGGAGTTCCAGTTCTGTTTTAGCTGTGAATGCTGGCTGGGTGTCTTTGGGCCAATCACCAAGAGACTGGGAGTTCTAGTTCTACCTTAGCTATGAAAGCTGGCTGGGTGTCTTTGGGCCAATCACCAGGAGACTGGGAGTTCTAGTTCTGCCTTAGCTATGAAAGCTGGCTGGGTGTCTTTGGGCCAATCACCAGGAGACTGGGAGTTCTAGTCCATGGCATGAAAGCTGGCTGGTGGGCTTTGGGCCAGTCCCTCTCTCTCACCCTAACCCACCTCACAAGGTGGTTGTTGTGGGGAAAGTAGGAGGAGGAAGGTGTGTTGGATATGTTTGGCACCTTGGGTTGGTGGTAAAAATAACAAGTACAATATAAATAAATAAGTGAAATAACACCATGCTAAGTGCACATTACTTCTGTTGTTTTAGGTAGTTTTATAATCGAACAAAATTTGGGAATTGAAAGGAGAGACGCTTTATAAGCTGGTTAATGGATTTTTAAATGAAAGTTGAATTTCACAGTTGAGCTAAGAGACGGAGCTGTAAGTCAGGAAGCCGCCTGGGTGGACCTCTCCTCGGCCACCAAAATGCAGAAAGTCCTCAACTTACAACTACTCATTTAGTGACCATTCAGTAACAAGGGTACTGAAAAAAGTGACTTATGGTTGTTTTTCACACTTATAACCGTTGTACCATCCCATGGCCACCTGATCAAAATCCAGAGGCAACTGGCATGTACTTATGACAGTTGCAGTGTCCCGGGGTCACACAACCCCCTTTTGCGACCTTTTGCCAACCAAACTCCACGAGGAAGCCAGATTCACTTAACAACCGTGTGGCTAATTGTGGTCATAATTCAAGGACTGCTTGTATAACAGGGCAATGATGCCCTCTTGAAACAACGGGAGGCTTCCAGAGGGAAAGGCACCCTGCTCCTTTTCAGCAAAGCGTTTACAAACACACTTTTTTTACGGCTTCTCCTCTCTACAAGTTGCAAGAGCCATTGTCGCTGTTCCCCCTTCGTTGTGAGATGGGGAGTGTAGGAAGAGGAGACAGGTGAGAAAATAATTTGGGACATGCCTTCCCCCATCTCCCTCCCAGCCAACCCATCCTACAGTAGTGGCCAAAATTGTGGAAACCGTTTGGGAAAAGTGTATTTTCTAAAACTAGCTAATAACACCACTGGTTTTTTTTTTTGAAGTAGTACCATAAAATTATATATCAATAGAAAGATCATTTAATGAAGAATGTAATGCAATAACTTTTATGAAGGATTTGCTCTTAGAATAGCAGTTACAGTACAAAGAAGAAAAGTGAAACACGTAGAAAAAAAACGAGATATACAAAAATGATCTCCATGTCAGTTAATCCTTAGCTGGGTAATCTTTAGCATGAATGATGGCCTTACAACGTCTTCCCATGGAGTGAACCAAGTCTTTGGGTTCTGCAGCTGTTATCATGTGAAACCAAGATGGAATGATGGTTTCTATTAACTGGGTTTTATTGCTGGGTCACTTCTGATTAACCACTTTCTTTAGTCAGAAAATCCATAGATTTTCCATTGGGTGAAGGTCTGGGCTATTCCCAGGCCATTCATTCCAGCAGTGGAATAGGATTACCTTGAAACTCCAACAAAAAAGTGGTGTTATTAGCCATCAAACCTCAAAAATACACTTTTCCCAAAAAGGTTTCCACAATTTTGGCCACTCCTGTATGTTAAAAAAAATCCAGATTTTTTAAAACTTCCTAATAGTTTAGGAAGTTTAGAACAGATTAATATATTAGCAGATTACTCTAAGATGCCCTGTTGCGAGTTCAATTCCGAAACACACGACAGAAATAATTGCAAGTCGTAGTAAATGGAAAGCAACTCCAGACTAGCATAATGTTTAGCTCTGTGTTTTCTTTCATTACTGTAAGTTTGGACAGAAAAACGTGAGTTGTTAAGAAAGAAAATGAAGTTATGATGGAAATCAAACTTGGGTGCTTTTTCACGCCTTCCTATCAGCCCCCAAAGCAACGTGTAATAGAAAGTCTGGTTGTCTTGTTCGATGCTGATAGTGTTACTATAGGTATACTATAGTCTTACTATAGGTAGCTCTCTCCTCTGCAAGGCTAACTAGATTTCCACACAGACCCCTTATTTTGGCACAAATGTGTATTTTCGAAAAGATAAGAGGTTTTGAAAATGTAAAAGACGATCAATATCGAAATCTCCTTTTCTGCAACTCTGAACAGTTTTGTCTTGGTATAAATTGTTCTCGAAAAGACCAAAATTAATAAAAGGTTAGATTTCCCCCCCCCTTCCCTTTCCTCCTATTGTTTTGATAGTTAAAATGTGACATCCTCAACTATACGTGATGTGGCATCTTCTGTATTGCTAGTTAAATTGGATGTCTGTGTACAATTTTAAATCCCATTGTATTTTAGATCTTGCAGCATGATTTACAGAATAGCAGAGCGGGAAGGGGACCTTGGAGGTCTTCTAGTCCAACCCCCTGCTCAGGCAGGAAGCCCTTTACCATCCCAGTCAAATGGCAGTCCATTCTCTTCTTAAAAACCTTCAGAGTTGGAGCACCCACAAGTTCTGGAGGCAAGTTGTTCCACTGGTTAATTGTTCTCACTGTGAGGAAATTTCTCCTTAGTTCTAGGTTGCTTCTCTCCTTGATTAGTTTCCATCCGTTGCTTCTTGTCCTGCCCTCAGGTGCTTTGGAGAACAGCTTGACTCCCTCTTCTTTGGGGCAGCCCCTCAGATCCTGGAAGACTGCTCTCATGTCACCCCTAGTCCTTTTTTTTAACTAGACCAGACCTACCCAATTCCTGCAACCACTCTGCATATTGTAACATTTCAACCCATACAAAGCCAAACCATTTTTCTCTGGAACCAGCATCAGCCCAGGAAGACAAACAACAAGTCAGAAAGAGAAAGCATTTTTATCATTCTTGTGCAAGAAGCTACGCATTCTGGCCACCCTGAAATGCAGAGCAGCCTGTTTCATCGATAGGCTCTGGGTAGGATAAAAGCAGAACTGAACAAACACAGATGGAGGCAGCTTCAACATTCACTTTCATTTCCATCACATCTAATAAACACCTTTTTTTATTATTATTATTATTACGCTGGTTGTGATGAAAACGGACACAATGAACTCGCAGGTGGATTTTTGTTGCTGTTGTTAACGATTGTACATACCATAAGTTCTTACGAATTCATTAGCAGCAATGCTCTGGGATTGGCAGAGCCGGATAAACCGTTTTGCGACGTCTGGAAGTTGAATGAGACTCACAGGCTGCATGCGTGTGGCCTTTTTGGTCCCAGGGCGGAGAGGAGGAGGAGGAGGAGGAATTACTTGATGAAATGGAGAGCGTCGCTGTGAACAATCGATCCTTTCGAACAATCCAGGCTGGTCAGCAATCGGAAGCCGCATTTGAGTGCCATCATGATGGCTTCGAACTTGAGCGTCTCCAAGGTGCAAACGAAGGTGTTGTCTTCCTTCAAAACCAGCCGAGTCCCGTTTTCCGACTTGATGAAGTATTTAAACTGAATGATGTTGGAAGAGACGGAAAACTCTTCGGGGAAACCGTCCAGCCTGCTTTTCGAGACCAAAACGATGCGAGATTTGATTTTGGCGATGAAATCGGGCGCGTTGCAAAAAATCCGGAGGCCCTGGGCACGGTCGTGGCTGTCGGTGATTTCCAGAAAGGTGGCTTCTCTTGAAGCCAGCTGTTCCTTCTCCCACTTGGCTTTCACCGCCTCCCCCAAGGGGTGAAGCTGGAAAAATTCGGCCTCTTGGGCCAGAAGTTGGCTTTCCTTAAAGCCCTCGGGGAGGAGCAGCTCCCCGTTCCTGAGGAAGTTCAGGACGTGCCTGAACAGGAGACCGTCTCTGTCGATGAAGAAATGGCCCTCCGCGTCAGACGGACAGAGGGTTTTCCCGTTGACTAACCTTTCCAGGAAAGAGTCCGTGTATTTGGTGAGAGTTTGCCTCTGGGTAACATAGAGGTAGCCCCCGACGTTGAGGGTAACCGGAGACATGTTAGGATGCTTGCCTTGGTCCCTGCCTTCCGACGCGCTGCCTTTTTTCTCGTTCTCCATCTCACCCCAGCGGGTTGGTTCACGCGGGCTGCTCCAATGAGGGTTAGGATGGCCCACCTGTTCGTCTCGCCTGGCCTCCCTCTCTCTCTCTGGCTTGGTGCAGGAGGAAGATTTCTTTCCGAAAACCCCTCGATTCAGCCCGGGAAGCACGCTGGCAAGGAAGTGCGCTAAGCCTCGCATGAGCTTGTCAGCACAGTTTTGCAGTAGGTGGCGTAGGAACTGTGTGTGCTGTTGCGTTGTTCCTCGGAGCAGGTCTGGAAAGCTGAATTTGCATTTAACCGTGTGAGGGTAAGAAGATGCTTGGGGGGGTGTGGGG
The DNA here is from genome assembly GCF_059756535.1 of Pantherophis guttatus. Classification (NCBI taxonomy): domain Eukaryota; kingdom Metazoa; phylum Chordata; class Lepidosauria; order Squamata; family Colubridae; genus Pantherophis; species Pantherophis guttatus. The sequence continues at coordinate 129,872,133 of NC_142067.1, forward strand.
GAAGGAAGGGGGAAAAGTGGGCTTTTCTTTTCCCTTTGAAGTCCCTGGAATTGATATTAGAAAAGGGAGATTTTTCTGGGATGCAGGGAGTCAGAAAGTGAAATGCCCACAATGCCACCTTAAGGCTGAAACCCAGATTTGGGAGACGGTGAAATAAAAGAGCTCGCCTTCATTTCATTCCATGTTGTGCCACGGCTTTCCAAGATAAGGTATTCATAAACATTCTGAAAAACAACAAAACAACAACAACCCTGTTTCGTTTAAGACGGCGGACTCGTTTTTTTCAGAGCTTTGCATCCCTGTTGTTGGCTGGGCATCTCTGTACACAAAGGCAGCAATGAAAATATTGGAAACCAGCAGACTTGCTTTGACTGTGGATTTAAATACGATTCCTAGGGTTGGAATTTGCTTTCCGATAGCTTGGAATAGCCAGGAGGGTCTGGTGGGGAGGGGTATTTATGATAGAAAGCCACACTTTGCCTGCAAATTGCAATAGGGGGGAAAAAAAGGACTTTACTGCAAAATTTGATTTATGGGGAGATGTTTGACGGATGGGGTTTATTTTCAGTCCAAAATGGGGTTGCTGTTTCTATAGGTAAGAGAACTGGTTGGTCAAACCTTGGTACGCCAGCAGCCTGACACCTTAGCAACACTTCAGGTTGGGAGAAAGGTGAGAGAAGACGTAACTCACTTCTGTTGATTAGCTGCTATGACTTTAAAGGCTGACTTTTCAAAAATGCAAACGTTTGCACCAAGGTATAAGACAGAGGAAAAACAGGTGGCTGAGGTCTCTTAAGAGGAGGGGAAGGACTCAGAAGGGATATAATATTTTATTTATATATATATATATATATATATATATATATATATATATATATATATATGTATGTATGTATGTATGTATGTATGTATGTATGTATGTATGTATGTGTGTGTATTATATAAATGTATATATACTGTATATATATAAACAGAAGTTTATATGGATTCAGAAGAGGAGAAATCTGCAGGTTTCCATCCCATAATAGTAGACAAATGCTGCCAGCTTTCTGTACAGGAGGGAGCCTTTGAAACGAAGGTAGCTTGTGGCTTATTTGCCAGAATCGAAGGACCAGCTACAGGTGGTCCTCAGCGCACAACCACACTTCAGCCCAACATTTCCATTGCTAAGCGAGACTGTCGTTAAGTGAGTTTTGCCCTGTTTTACAACCTTTCTTGACACAGTGTGGAAAGGAATCACTGCAGTTGTTAAGTGAGTAACCCGGTTGTTAAGTGAGTCTGGCTCACTCTGAGTGGAGGACAGAGGAGCCTCTTAAAGAAGAAGTTACAGGTCTGTGAGAACCAGAAATCTTGCTTGTTTGTAGGTGACCAAATATTTATTTCCCACCATAATTTGCAAATAAATTCTTTCCAAATCAGACAATGTGATTGTCTGGATTTGTTTTCTCATTTTGTCTCTCATAGTTGAGGTCTACCTATGATGACAATTACAGGCCTCTCTCATCTTTTTAAGTGGGAGAACTTGCACAATTGGTGGCTGACTAAATACTTTTTTGCCCCAGTGTGTGTGTGTGTGTGTGTGTGTGTGTGTGTGTGTGTGTGTATCTGTAATCAAATACATTATACTAAAATGGCATACACGTGCAACATTTCTAGTTTCCAAACTTTTATCTTTAGTCATGTGAATTAATTCCATGTGTTTCATTCATTAGCTCGGTACAAGAAAGTTAATGTGCAGATTAGCAGATTAAATTAACAGACTTAAAAAATGTAGGTTCCTTTCCCTGCAAAGAGTATCCAGATACCTTATAAATAGCTGCTATATTATGTGAATTATGCTACTTAGTCCTGTTTTTCTGGTGGAACCAAGCCATGTGCTGGCAATCACCTTCACGAAAAACACCCAATTTCTAGTTCTGTGCAGCTGGCACACCTATGCACGAGAAAGCAGATTGATCCTTTTAATAACGTCAGAGAATGTCTTCTCTATTTATAACAGGTTTATTTCATTAGAATCCTGGAATAAACCAGTTCTGTATCAACCAAAAAAAAAAAAAGAACAATCCTGAAAAACCTTGAGAAGAGCATTTTGGGAGACCTATAGGTAGTCCTCGATTTATGACCACAACTGAGCCCCTAATTTCTGTTATTGAGTGAGATATTTGTTAAGTGAAATTTTGCCCATTTCACGATCTTCCTTGCCATAATTGTTTTTGTTTTTAATAAACAGATTTTATTTATTTTTTTCCCCTCTCCCACATTCACCCCTTTTTTTTTTTTTTGAACAGAGTGTTGGCCGTTTCTTATCTTATATAATTATTCAAATTCAAATACATTTTACTCAATTACAATTTTTGCCAAAATCATCTTCCCCCCTTTTTAAAAAAAACATATCTCAATATTTCTATACTTGCATACATAAACACCATCTTCATTTGTCACTAAATCCTAACTTTACAGTATTATTCATATTTATTCTCTCTTATTCTTAAACAGTTCATTCTTTATCTTAATATATTTTTATTTATTTGTTCGGCGTTGCCTTTCTTCCACTTCATCTTTTTTATTGTACAGCAATCTTTCTCCTCAAACCTACCCTCTCCCTCTTCCCTATCCCTTCCTACTTTCTTTCCCCATCCTCTTCTTCTCTTCTCTACTTCCCCTTCCCTTCTCCTCCTCTCTTCCTCCCTGTCTTACCTTCTTTCCTGCTCTTAATTTCCCTTCCCTTCCTTCCTCCCTACTCTTCCGTCCCTCTCTCTCCTTCTTCCTCCCTTCCACCTCTATTGCTGTATTCATTTTCAATTTAATATTTTCCACTGTGCCATAATTGTTAAGTGAATGACGGCAGTTCTTCTGTCACTCACACGGACGTTAATTGAACCCGGCTTCCCATATGACCCCGGGATGCTGCAACCGTCATAAATACGAGTCGGTTACTGTCACATGACCCAGGGGGGATGCCACAGCGGGCATAAGTGTGAAAAATGGTCATAAGTCACTTTTTCCAGTGCCGCCGTAACTTTGAACCGTCACTAAACAAACTATTGTAAGTCAGGGACTTCCTGTATTTTACAAAACCGAAAATGTCTTTTTTTTTCCCCTGTGGGTTTCGGTTCTAATTCAGGTCTTTTCTCATTCCAGAAAAACTGTCCCTGGAAGGAATCGTGGTCCAACGAGCAGAATGCCGGCCTGCAGCCAACGAAAGTTACATGAAACTGAAAAGGTAAGGAAGTTTCCTTTTGGGAGTCTGCGACGGAGTACACGGAGTCCTCGAATTACGACCACAACTGAGCCAGGAAATTCTTTCTGTGGCTAAGTGGAAACGTTTGTGAAGTGATTTTTTTTTTTGCCCCCTTTGACCAATTTCCTTGCCCAGGGTGGGCTTGATTTAAATCAAGCCGATTTAAATCACGATTTAAAATCACTAGTAAAAAGGCTTGATTTAAATCGACTCGATTTAAATCATAATTTTTTAAAGACCAACTGTCATCTCTGTCCCGCAACGGCTCCTCCTCTGACCCGCTGTTGACTCACTGACCATCCCAGTCACTTTAACGGGGCGGCTGGTGATACGGCAGTGACACAACAAGTGAGGGACGTGGCGGGCAGCAGGTGAGTGGATGCCCGCTAACAGGCGCTGCCATGATGGATCTGAAATGAATGGTGCATTTTATTATTATATTTATAAGCTGCTTTAGAAGGTTTCACTTTCATTGTTACTGCTTGCCCTTCCTCCTCACACTTAAGAGCCTGGTGGTACAGATGCATTTCTCTTCAAACAATCATACAGTTTGTAGTGTACATAGATTTGCAACACAATGGGATAAAGGCTTATTCTTGAACTTTGTTTTAATATTTATTCTCATGGTTTGCTGTGAAATTCTGTGAATGCATCAATGCAGTGCATGTTATCTCAGCTGGCAGAGCTTGGATTCATTGAATGAGTTTACCAAAAATGTAAATATTGCAGAATATACAGCCTCATGCTGCATAACTAAGCTCCCATTTCATGCTGAATAAACTAAATTATTCATGTATCTTAAATAGAAAACTATCTTTTGATAGATTTTTTTTACTCCAAAAGCATTTTATTAAAATAAATTTGATAAAAATAAAAATAAAATCCAATTTAATTTTTTTAAAATCTGAGGGTTTTTTTATTATTTTTTTAAAAAACCATTGATTTTTATCCATCCTGTCCTTGCCAGAGTCATTAAGGGAATCACTGCATTTGTCAAGTAAGTCACATGATTGTTAAGTTAGTTTACTTTATTGATCAGCGCTTGGGCCATATCAAAGGGCAGAGTTCCAGACACAAATTATTACTAAAAATCTGATAAAAACGATTTAAAATGGAATTGGAATAAAATAAGATTTAAAATGAAATTGGAATAAAATACGATTTAAAATTGAAATTGGAACAAAATGCAGTTTGAAATGAAATTGGAACAAAATACAATAATTTAATACATAGATAAATAAAATGTGATACAATTATGTTTAGGTATCACCCCTACAATCTAGGAAAAACGAGTGAGCAAAAACTCGCTTCGTTAACACGCAAAAATGTTTTGCTCATTTTACGATTTTTCTTGCCAGAGTTGTTAAGTGAATCACTGCAGTTGATAAGTTAGTCTCACTTAACAACCAAATGTCTCACTTAACAACAGAAATCTGGGGCTCATTTGTGGTCGTGAGTACATAAAACTACCTGAGACTTAACCAGTATTTCTGAGAAGAAATAGAGAAAAGGGAGAATCTTGCTGTAAGTTGAAAGGCCTCCGTTTTTGAGCGTCTATGTTTTTTTTGGTTAAAAAAAAAAAGAAGAGAGAGATTTCCATTTAAAAGTTATGTTTTTCAAGAACAAAGGTCTGAAAATTAAAGGCTTGGCAAGCTTTGTAGTTGAGTTGCAAGACGTTGGGATTCATTAGTCCTCTTTTTCCAAGCTGCCCTCTCTCTCTGGAACCGCTTTCTTCAAAGTTCTTCTTGAGATAAATATCCTTTTCATCTGGGCATGAAAGAAAATTAAAAAAAACCCCGGAGGAGTCTCATTTGAGCAGATTTCTCTACTTGAACTTAATACCAGTAGAGGTGCTGCAGAATAAATCTTTGGCTTCCAGTTAAATTCCATTTAAATTAAAGCACCTGGGGAGACAGCCAGGATTGCAGCGACGAATTTTAATTCGTGGCCCAGGAACATTCTTGTTCTCCTCTCCAGTCTACAACCACGGATTATTCCTTCCCAAATCGAACTCGCAGCCCTGTGCCTCTTGGTTGAAGACGGGGCAACAGCTGGCACCTCTCCATATTATCCAGTTGTCGAGAGGCAACTGGACTTTCTTCGTTTTTCCTTGGAGGCGTTTCTCCGCTCATCCAGGAAGCTTCTTCAGTTCTGACCGAATGGTGGGGGAATGGAAGGATTTATATTCCTTGCAGTCATCTGGCCGTTAAGCGCTCTTTCTGAGAGTCACGGGAGGTTCAAATGTGCCCTCAGGGGTCACATGGATAGTGCAAATGGGCGCGGAGCCATTTTGGAACTGCTGAAGAACCGAAGAAGCTTCTTGGATGAGAAGCGAAACGTCTTGAAGGAAAAACAAGCTCCGGATGTCTTTTGAAAAAAAAAAGCACTTTTGGGACAACCATGACTGAGAATTTCCATAGATATCTACAATTGCCTTTCCTTTGGCACCAGAAGTCAATCAATACAATCAGAATAGAGCCGGAAAGAACCTCAGAGGTCTTCTAGTCCAACCCCCTGCTCAAGCCAGAAGTCTTTAAGACTTGTGGATTTCAACTCCCAGAATGAATTCTCCAGCCAGCTATGCTGCCCTATACCTCTGCCCTACACCATTTCAGACAAGTGGCCAACCAATCTCTTCTTAAAATGCCCCCCCTCCCTCCTTAATGGAGCACCCACAACTTCTGGTGGCAAGCTGTTCCACTGGTTAATTGTCCTCATTGTTAGGAAGTTTCTCTCTTAATTCCAGGATGCTTCTCTCCTGCATTAGTTTCCATCCGTTGTTTCTTGTTCTGCCTTCAGGAGCTTTGGAAAATAAATTGACCTCCCCCCCTCCCCCCCTTCTTTGGGGCAGCCCCTCAAATACTGGAATTTGAGCATTTCAGTCAGTGGAAAGACCGAGGTTCTGAGAACATTTTAAGTAATCTGGGAGATGTTTAGTCTGGCTCCGGCAGACCGGAATTCCTTGGAATCCTGCTCCTTTCTAGCACTGATGGCATTACCTAGTTGGGTCATGAAACGTCTGCAACAACCTCCCTCCCCCCCCCCAAACTCAGAGAGCACCAAGGACCCCAAAATTCAGCCCTGAGCTGCAAATATTCTCTTCTATCCGTATTACAAAACCCTTCGTTCGTTTTTCCTTCCTTTTCTTCATTGGAACTATCACTTTCGACGACTAAGCGGGTAATTAAGGTGCATGTCAATAACCAGGAACTCAGCTTCAAGGATGAGGGGGTCTCCTTTACAATTCAAGGATTTTAAGTGAGTTGGTTTTATTTCCTGCTGCCAAAGCAGGCTGCGGAGGCTCCTCCAACATCCCCTGGGCTCCGAGCCAAGAGGGCTTTTGCATGACAAAGAGCAAGTCTCCAGGCAAGAGAATTAAAGCAGATCTAGTGGGGGAGGCTCCTTTCCTGATTTTGGGGTGGTGGGGAAAAAAAAATCAGGGCTACTGTACAGAGCCTCTCAGGAAAAGGGCTTGCTGCTTTCTTAACCTTCAAAAATCGACTTTTTTTTTCAAAATACAGGTACAGGAGTGGCCAAAATTGTGGAAACTTTTTGGGAAAAGTGTATTTTCTAAAACTGCCTAATAACACCACTTTTTTTGTTGTTTTGGAGTAGTACCATAAAATTATATATCAATGGAAAGATCATTTAATGAAGAACGTAATGCAATCGCTTTTAGGAAGGATTTGCTCTTAGAATAGCAGTTACAGTAAAAAAAAGAAAAGTGAAACACGTAGAAAAAAAACGAGATATACAAAAATGATCCCCATGTCAGTTAATCCTTAGCTGGGTAACCTTTAGCATGAATGATGGCCTTACAACGTCTTCCCATGGAGTGAACCAAGTCTTCGGGTTCTGCAGCTGTTATCATGTGAAACCAAGATGGAATGATGGCTTCTATGAACTGGGTTTTATTGCTGGGTCGCTTCTGACTAACCAGTTTCTTTAATCGGCTCCATAGATTTTCAATTGGGTGAAGGTCTGGAGAATTGGGAAGCCTTCCTTTGCCTTGGGGGTCTCCCTCCCTCCCTCCCTCCCTCCCTCCCTTTTTCTGTCTTTTCCTTCCTTCCTCCCTCCCTCCTTTCTTTCTTCCCTCCCTCCCTCACCTCTCCCTCCCTCCTTTCTTTCTTTCTTCCCTCCCTCCCTCGCTCCCCCTCCCTCCCTCCCTCCCTCCCTCCTTTCTTTCTTCCCTCCCTCCCTTCCTTCCTCCCTCCTTCCCTTCTTCCCCCTCCCCCTCCCTCCCTTTCTTCTCTCCTTCCCTCCCTTCTCTCCCTCCCTCCCTTCTTCTCTCCCTCCCTCCCTTCCTTTTTCTGTCTTTTCCTTCCTCCCTCCCTCCTTTGTTTCTTCCCTCCCTCCCTCACTTCTCTCCCTCCCTCCTTTCTTTCTTTCTTCCCTCCCTCCCTCCCTCCCCCTCCCTCCCTCCTTTCTTTCTTCCCTCCCTCCCTTCCTTCCTCCCTCCTTCCCTTCTTCCCCCTCCCCCTCCCTCCCTTTCTTCTCTCCTTCCCTCCCTTCTCTCCCTCCCTCCCTTCTTCTCTCCCTCCCTCCCTTCCTTTTTCTGTCTTTTCCTTCCTCCCTCCCTCCTTTGTTTCTTCCCTCCCTCCCTCACTTCTCTCCCTCCCTCCTTTCTTTCTTCCCTCCCTCCCCTTCCCTTCCTCCCTCCCTCCCCCCTCCCTCCCTCCCTTTCTTTCTTCCCTCCCTCCCTCCCCCTCCCTTCCTCCCTCTCTCCCTCCTTTCTTTCTTCCCTCCCTCCCTCCCTTCTCTCCTTCCCTCCCTTCCTTCTTCTCTCCCTCCCCCTCCCTCCCTTCCTTCCTCCCCCCTTCCCTTTTCTGTCTTTTCCTCCCTTCCTCCCTCCCTCCCTCCTTCCTTCTTCTCTCCCTCCCTCCCTCCCTTCCTTCCTTCTTCTCTGCCTCCCTCCCTCGCTCCCTTATCGCACAACTAGGAACCCGGCAGCTCTTCCCCTCGTCCTATTGTGAGGGATTTAGGGACACCCAGTCGTGAGAAAACGTAACGTCTTCCTTAAACCCCGTGTAGTGACTGTGCACGTGGTCCGCAGTTGAGAATCGATGGGAGCGGAGACCGTCTGTGGACCGGCAGCTTCGTGCTCTGAAGAGGCAGACCAAGCAGGGAAGGGTGGCAGATGGCTGTGGATTGGATGGGGAGGGGGGGGGGTTTGCAGGGAAGGGGGCTTGATTTATGCTTCATGCCTGAATTTTCAGCCTCCCATCCGAGCAGCAGTGAAGATGGATTTGAGGAGAGTCGGTCATAAACAAGCCAGACCCTGCAGGACTACATCGCTTCATTTCTATCCCTATTGGAGATCAAACACTTTGTAGACGTATCTTTATGGCCGGGTTAACCATACACAGTTAACATCTTTGGCACTTTGTTTGTGTTCCTTTGGACTTTTCCTCCTGGTGTTTGTCCTGCTCCCCCCCAAAAAACCCTCCTTTATTTCCCCCTAACAGGAGAAACAGAATCATTTTAAGACTGCCAGTAAAGGAGAATATGTGGAGCTCAGGGTTGAAATGACGGGGTCCTTGGTGCTTTCTGGGCTCGGTGGGATTTTTTGCAGACGTTTCATTACCCAACTAGGGAACGTCATCAGTGTCAGAAGGCAGCAGGGTTTGCTCCATTCTTCTAAAGCAAGAAGCCTAGTTGATACCACAAAATGTTGCTATTCTGTTTTCCCGTTTGGCCAAATAGCTATATCTCAACAATATTTATTTATTTATTTATTTATTTATTTATTTATTTATTTATTTATTTATTTATTTTATTTCTATACCGCCTTTCTCCCATAGGAATCAAGGCGGTGTATAGTCAAGAAAAATATAGATACACAAACATCATAAAATTGCTAATTAAAATTATTATTATAGCATAGTTTGGCCCAATGAAATAGAACCTAAAATTAGATAACATTTTAAAAAACAATAGCCTTACTACAGCTTGGAATGATTAAATGCCGGTGAGATTTACAGCCCCTTCATTAAAAACTGTCATCTTTCTGTAGCTGATGCAACGGTTTTATCCCCACGCCTCTATTTTTACATCAGCTAATATCAATATGTAATCTTATTTTTCTTCCCCCCCCCCTTTTTCTTTTTGAGAAATGCTGTTGCTAATTCCCAGTACAAAATTAGGTGTTCTTCGAAGTTTTTCAGGAGGGTGGGGCTTAATTGAGTTCTCTCCCCCCCCCTTCCCTGCCAACACGTCCCCCCCTCCCTCCCCAAATACACTCCTGGCATTGTTCAATCCCATTCCAGCTTGGATGTATCACAGCGCAGATGTCTGTTACCCTGATAATAAAAGTCAGGAAAATAGGAGCCGTTTAATGACTCACCGCTCAATCTGGACTGTGCATGAGATGCTAGCATAGGAGGCATAAGGGATATCGTGCTTTTTGAAGCATTGTGCTTTCCGAAATCCGAAATCCTTTTTACATTTTTTTCCCCGGAGGAAGAAATATTCCAGCTTTTATTAGCTGAGAAAGTCTTCAGGTGATCTTAGATCAGGGGTCAGCAACCTGCGGCTCTGGAGCCGCATGTGGCTCTTTCACCCCTCTGCTGCGGCTCCCTATCATTCAAAATATGCGTCACAACCACCAATGTGCGACACCTGCCGGCAGGTGATTTATTGAGCTTTTCAACCCCCGGTAGGCCAACCATGGATAAATCCAAGAAAAGAAAAATTTCAGAAGAAAACAGAACATTTAATTCAACTACATATGCTAGTTTTGTGGCCGCTCAAGAAATAGTCAGGCACGGGAAGGGTTTTGTGGCTCCCGGTGTTTTTTTTTCTGTGGGAAAGAGATCCAAATGGCTCTTTTGAGTGCTTAAGGTTGCAGACCCCTGTCTTAGGCGATAATAAAAGATGGAAACTGCTTCTGAATTCGGTGCTTGAAGTGGGAAAGAATGAAGTTTCGATTTTGGGTTTTACCGATTATTAGCTTGATAGATTTTTATAGAAATGTCTGGTTTATATTATTATTATGAAAAACAAAAAAAGTTGTGATTTGATGTTAATGCAAGAGAGAGAGAGAGAGATGGAAGTCAGTGTTTCTTTTTCTTTTTCTTTCCTGTCCTTCCTCACTTCTCTTCTTCCTCTTCCTCCCCACCATTCCCCTATTTACTTTTGCGTTTTGCATCTTATTTTATCTTGCACCTGAATAAAATTGTTAAACTAGGAGATCGTAACAGGAGATCAACATCAGGCCTTTCGACTTCCGATGGTCCAGAATTGGCAAAATAATAAGTAGATAGGTGGTCCTCTACTTATGACTGCAATTGAGCCCCAAATTTCTGTGGTTTGGTTGAGCGAGACCAGTGTTTCTCAACCTTGGAAGCTTGAAGATGGGTGGACTTCAACTCCCAGAATCCCCCAGCCAGCGCTGCTGGCTGGGGGATTCTGGGAGTTGAAGTCCACCCATCTTCAAGCTACCAAGGTTGAGAAACACTGAGCAAGACATTGGTTCAGTGAGTTTTGCCCCATTTTACAGCCTTCCTTGCCACCGTCGTTAAACGAATCACGGCAGTTGATAAATTAGTAACCCCGGTTGTTCAGGGAGTCTGGCTTCCCCCGTTGGCCTTGCTCATCAAGAAGGTCGCAAAAGGGGATCATGTTTAACCCCCTGGGACACAGCAACGGTCATAAGTATGAATCAGTTGCCGAGCGTCTGGATTTTGTTCACGTCAGCTGCCAAGGTCGTAACTGTGAAAAAAACGGTCATAATTTTTCAGTCCCGTTGTAACTTTGAACGGTCACTAAACTGTCGAGAACTTCCTGTGTTAAATAAAGGCAAACAAAATGCGAGCATTTTTTTCCAGTTGTTTTTAACCCCAATAATATACCTGACCTCAAATAGTTTGAGAGAGCTCAGATCTGCCGTGTTCCACATCATGCTGACATCCCGCGGGGGGGATTTTCCCCCCCTCCCAGCTACAGTATATAACCTATAGCAGCAATTAATAACGGCAATTAAGGCCATTGTCTGTTGAATTGATTTAGCTCCCACACGCACGGTGACCGTGATAGCAGAGAAACCTGATGCAGAGTTTGCCAGTTGTTTTGGCAAGCAAAAAAAAAAAGTATTTTGGAGAGCAGAAAAAGTTAATGTTCTATTTGCAGCTGGAAACAAGTAACTGCCACGTCTTGGGAATAAAAAATGTAGTACAAGCAGTTCATTTAGCGACCGTGAACAATGAACAGCACTGAAAAACAGGATTTATGGCCGTTTTTCACAATAAGGACCAGGAGTGAAATGCTCCTGGTTCAGACCGGATCGCCTGATCCGGTAGCGATGGAGGCGGGTGGTTCGGAGAACCAGTAGCAAAAATCCCTGCCCCCCCCATTGCTCAGCTGAGCCACGCAATCATCAGAGGCTTTTTTAAAATTATTTTTAAAAGCATTATTTCTACAACCTCTTCGGCTGAAAAAAGGCTTTTAAAAGTAAAAAAAAAGCCTCTGGTGGCTCAGCTGGGATCGTCGAAGGCTTTTAAAAGCATTATTTCTACAATCTCTTCAGAGGGTGTAGAAAAAATGCTTTCAAAAGCCTCTGACGATCCCAGCTGAGTTGCCTGATCGTCAGAGGCATATAAAGAAAAAAAGCCTCTGCTGATCAGGCAACTGGGATCGTCAGAGCCTTTTGAAAGCATTTTTTTACAACCTCTTCGCCGAAATGGTTTTAAAAAATGGTTTTAAAAGTAAAAAAAAAAAATTTGGCCACGCCCACCCAGTCACATTACCTCCCCCCCCACCAAGCCACGCCCACAGAACCGGTAGTAGCACATTTTAGATTTCACCACTGGTTCACCTGATCCAAATTCACACACTTGGCAACTGGCATGTACTTATGACGGCTGCAGCATCCCAGGGCCACATGATTTCCCCCTTTGGCGAACTTCCCAGTCAACGGGGAAAGTAGATTCACTTAACAACCTTGTGGCTGACTTAACAGCTGCCGTGAGAATGGTGGCAGGAAAGTTAGTAAAACAGGGCAAAACGTCACTTTTAACAAAATGTCTCACTTAGCAACCTAAATTGTGGTCGTAAGTCGAGGACTACCTGTACTTTTACTTGTGTTGCCGTGACCTTTAACTAGGCCAAATGGTGTTTCAGTGGTGGCAACCCGTTTTTTCGAACCAAGCTCTGACCTCCACTTTACAGAAAATCCATGAAATTTGGGGGTTTCATTCGATCCGTACGGCAGGCCCACAGCCATTTTCTCGGAGGCTGAACAAAAAGTCTAACCCCGTCACTTCAAAAAGCAGAGGAGGCAGCAGCTAATTCTCTTTTGAAAACCTGAGTCGTTTTTCCAAGAAGGTGCTTCTTTTCCCAGTTCAGAAAATACCTGATTATTTCTCTTGGCAGTTGGCGGTTTATGAGATGTCTTTCATGTTTCATCTACCGCGGTAGATGAATGGCGCGTCCAAAAACAACAAAAAAAGAATTTTTTTAAACATCTTAAGTTCTTTTAATGTTTGTTTTCTGCACAGAAACTGGGACATTTTTTTGTTTGTTTGTTTCAGGGCTAACTTTTCAGAACTAAGTTTGTTGGGACCAGGGATGGGATTTAGCCAGTTCGGTTCAGGGAAAGATTGCGCTAAAATCTTCTAGGGCAGGGGTCTCCAACCTTGGTAACTTTAAGCCTGGAGGAGTCCTCCAGGCTTAAAGTTGCCAAGGTTGGAGACCCCTCTTCTAGGGAAGCTTGCAGTCCCAAAGACTCATATTATCCCCCCAGGTTGATGGCACCAGAGAAATCTTAGGTTTTCTGAACATTTCTCAGACTGTAAAGTGACAATTACTTTGTTCTCGACGCCTTAAAGAGAGATTTTACGGTGCCTGCGTATGCAACACGTTTCTCCGCTGCTTCCACTGAGTTGTTTATCCGTAAGAAATCAATCTTCTCATCTAACAGTCATAACTGTGAAAGGTTTCTTCCTCCTCCTCCTCAGAAAAAAGGCCTCCGAGGCCTAATCCGAAAAGTTATTTTACCCTTGACAAATTTGCTCTTCGATCTGTATTGTTTTACCAACATGTTTTGGACAATCAAAACGATGGGCAGAACTCCTTAAGGTGACACCATTTTTCATGTCCCCTCTGATTTTGCCGTTTCTTCCTTCAGGCTACAGATAGAAGAATCCTCCAAGCCGGTAAGCTGGACAATGCAGCTGGACAAGGCCGTCACCACCAATTACAAACCCGTGTCTAATCATCAATACAACGTGAGTTGCTTCTAACCCTTCCTTCTGCTCCTTCGGCCAACGCTCCATGCCTTCCACGGGTGTGAAAAAGGGTCATAAGTCACTTGTTTTTCCAGTGCCGTTGTAACTTTAAACGGTCACTAAATGAGCTGTTGTCTCTTGCAGAAAACCACGAATAGAACAGAATAGAATAGAATATCGGAATAAAGAAGAGAAGAGAGAAGAGAGAACAGAACAGAACAGAATAGAATAGAAATCGGAATAAAGAAGAGAAGAGAAAAGAGAAGTGAAGAGAGAAGATAATAGAAGATAATTAGAATAGAACAGAAGAGAAGAGAATATTGGAATAAAGAAGAGAAGAGAAGAGAGAAGAGAAGATAGAAGAGAGAACAGAATAGAATAGAATAGAAATCAGAATAAAGAAGAGAAGAGAGAATAGAATAGAATAGAATAGAATAGAATAGAATAGAAATCAGAATAAAGAAGAGAAGAGAAAAGAGAAGTGAATAGAATAGAATAGAATAGAATAGAATAGAATAGAATAGAATAGAATAGAATAGAATAGAATAGAATAGAATAGAATATCAGAATAGAGAAGAGAAGAGAGAAGAGAGAACAGAATAGAATAGAATATCGGAATAAAGAAGAGAATAGAATTAGAATAGAATAGAATAGAATAGAATAGAATAGAATAGAATAGAATAGAATAGAATAACAGAGTTGGAAGGGACCTTGGAGGACATCTAGTCCAACCCCCTGCTTAGGCAGGAAACCCTCCATCACTTCAGACAAATGGTTATCCAACATCTTCTTAAAAACTTCCAGTGTTGGAGCATCCACAACATCTGGAGGCAAGTTGTTCCACTAATGAATTGTTCTCACTTAGTTCTTTTTTAAGACTAAGTGTTCCTTTAAAAAAAAAAAAAGAGTTAAAGCCCCTCCATTCTTATTTCCTTTCTCGGATTCTTTGCTCTGGACAACTGCCCATCGTCCATGGCTTCCTACTAGGCTTGCCCAAATTCGAAATTTGCACTAAGTGGAGAGCTACAAATTGACTGCACACTCGACACATCACACCCCCAATTATTACAATTGTTGTTGTCAAGCACCACTCTGGGGGGGGGTGTCTCCTCCTGTCTGTTTGACAAGCACAGCTTCTTTGGAGACACCTGCTGTGTAGCATTCAGAAGATTGAATTGATCTGCTTGCTTGGTTACAATTCACCTGACGAAATAGCTTCGGTGGCAACTCTAGGCCACCGGATGGAGACGATTCGCAAAAAAATGGATCTGGGTTCGAATTGCCACCGAACCACTCGTCTGCCTGGAGATAACACCTCCGGACACGAGAATAGCCCTGCCTTGGGAGGTGGGTCATTCATTCCCATGGGATTGGAGACACGCTACCTCCAGAGCAGAAACATAATGGTGAATTGAGCTTCTACTGTGGCTTCTTCTAGCCAGCACTTCCTCGACTTAGATGGAAAGTCCTTCATTCCCATTTTAAGCCCTTCTCCTGCAAGATCATTTCGTGCCCTGGCAAGTCCCGCAAAAGAAAGAGATGTCCCAAAAGTGCTTTTTTTTAAAGAGGCAACTGGGCTTTCTTGTTGTTGTTGTTGTTTTCTTTGAAGACGTTTCGCTTCTCATCCAACAAGCTTCTTTGGCTCTGACTGAATGGTGAAGAAGGGAAGGATTTATTGCAGTCGTCTGGTCATCAGCGCTCTCTCTGAGAGTCGTTGATTCCCTTCTCCATTCAGTCAGAACTGAAGAAGCTTCTTGGATGAGAAGCGAAGCATCTTCAAAGAGAAAGAAAGTCCAGTTGCCGCTTGAAAAAAAAGCACTTTTGGGACAACCATGACCTGGAGGGCTGAGAATCTCCAGAGACATTTACGATTAGAGATTTTGAGCAATATAGTGAGATAATTGTCATTCCTTAAGAGAATTGGCTGCTATTACAAAGACATATGAAAATATTGTGGTCCTTGGTGCTCTCTCAGCTTGGTTGTTTTCTTGCAGACATTTCGTTTAAAAATAATTTTATTGAGTTTTTAAGTTTTAAAAACAAAGTAAAGAAAAATACAACAAAAAACAAAAATACATTAAAAACACCTAACAAACATAACATTACATCATATATTATTTTACAGCTTACTGTATCAACATGGATATGTATTCTCTATTTCTTATTCAATCTTTCATCTACGTACTTATATTTACATTAGTATCTATTTACAAAACCATCATCATCCAGTTGACACTGTTTAGCAATTTACACTTCCTAGTTTTAAATTAACATTCCGAATTGTTATTTTGTTTTCTTTTTTCTAACCAATCATATAGTTTATTCCACACTCTATAATATTCCGACTCTTCCCTCTCCTTAATTTCCAGCGTCATCATATCCATTTCTGCACATTGTAGAATTTTTTTCTTGCAGACATTTTATTACCCAACTATGTAACATCTTCAGGGCTATAAAGGGGTGGGGGTGGGGGTAGAGGAGGAGGAGGAGGAGGAATGATGACAGTGGAATCCTTGGTGCTCTCTGAGTATGGTGTTTTCTTGCAGGCGTTTCATTACCAAACTAGAGAATGGCATCAGTGCTAGAAGGGAGTGGGGTTTGTGGAGCAGAGGAAGAGAAGGAGGAAGAGGAGGATTGTGGATTCCTCAGTGGTCTCAGCTTGGTTGTTTTCTTGCAGACATTTCATTACCCAACTAGGTAACATCATCAGGGCTAGAAGGCTTTGTTAGAGCAAGCCCCATTCCTTTCTATCACTGATGATGTTACCTAGTTGGGTAATGGAACGTCTGCAAGAAAATAACCCAGCTCAGAGAGCACCAAGGACTCCACAGTTCAGTCCTTAGCTACAAATATTCTCTTTTGTTGTGTCTTACATTAAAATTGGTTTGTTGTGTCAAGAATGGTTTTGAATGTCACATGATTGGGTTGAATTGCTTGATGGGATCAATTAAACCTTAAAAAAAAAACCTCAGTTCTATCAAAATATCCTAAAATCCCTCTTTGGGCTACCATAAAAGTGAAAGGAATTGGATTATTTTATGTGGTTGCGGTTAAACAACGTTCCCGAACTAGGTTGAAAATATGTCTTTTTCTTCTTCTGTTCTTTCGATTAATAGATCGAGTACGACAAGAAGAAGAAAGAGGATGGAAAACGGGCCCGGGCTGAGAAGCAGCAGGTGCTGGACATGCTATTTTCTGCTTTTGAGAAACACCAGTATTACAACATCAAAGACTTGGTGGATATAACCAAACAGCCAGTGGTAAGTAAATGCTAAGAATAAAAACAGGAGCTGAAACCACAAATAGCTTTATTGGGTGCAATCCCAGAAAACGTAAATGAAAAATATCACAGTTTACTAAAGTATAAGATGACAGTTTCAAGAACAAATTATGTACAGTGTTGGAAAAGAGGAATCGTAGATTTGCATAGAAACCTAGGGCTGGAAGGGGCCTCAAGAGGTCTTGTAGTCCAACCCACCACTGCCCAAGGCAGCAGACTTTATCCCATCCTGGTCAAAGGGTCTGGTGGCTCAGCAGACTGATAGCATTGTGATTAACACCAGCTGTCTGCAATTACTGTAAGTTCGAATCTCGCCAGGCTCAAGGTTGACTCAGCCTTCCATCCTTTCTAAGGTAGGTGAAATGAGGACCCAGATTGTGGGGGCAATAAACTGACTTTGTATAAATATACAAAAGGATGAAGGCTATTGCTTAACGCATTGTAAGCCCCCCTGAGTCTCCAGAGAAGGGCGGCATATAAATCAAATAAAAAAATAAAATAAAAAAATGAATGTTTAATCTTTTCTTGAAAACCTCCACAATTTATGGAGGCAACTTCTGTTCCACTGATAGTTCTAGCTGTCAGGAATCTTCTCCTTAGTTCTAAGTTGGATCTCTCCTTGTTAAGCTTAAGAGATATTTTTTAAAATGCTCAGATTTAATCTGAAAAAGAGATTCGACCTGGAAATAAGGAGGAATTTTCTGACGGTGAGAACAATCAACCGATGGAACAGAAGTTGCCTTCGGAAGTTGTGGGAGCTCCCATCACTTGGGAGGCTTTGAAGAAGAGACTGGGCTGCCATCGGTCAGAAATGGCAGAAGGCCTGAAGTGGCACGCGGAGCCATGTCGTCTGGCACATGCGGTGTAGCCCGTTCCTCTTCCGCATTTCTGGCGCGCATGTGTGCACGACGATCAGCTGGCCTTCATGCGTGCAGCAGTGCTGGAAACTGGAAGAGCAGGTTTTCCGTTTTCCTGCGTGAGCATGTGTGCCGCTGATCGTCGTGCACGCGTGCATGCCAGTAACCAGAAGACTTAACTGGCCACCGTGCGTGCCCATGCTGGAAAACGGAAGTTCATTTTCGGGCGTGCGCATGTGCCCTGGGCAGTTCCTCTTCCGGGTTGCGGGCCAGACGAGTGTGCACGCTCCCTTTTTGGCACTGACGGTTCGCCATCCCTGGTTAAATGTTTCCTGTCTGAGCAGACGTCCAACGTCCCCCACCAACTCTGTTATTCTGATAAGAGAAGTAACTTTAAACAAGAGTCACATTCTGTAAATCTCCTTGCAGTCCAGGGGACTCTCAAGAGCCTCCTCCAGCACCCTCATTCGAAAACGCCTGTAGATGATCGTTCCCCCGTGTCATCTACTTTCACAGGTGGGGAAAGTTCATCCCCACAACTTAACAGTTGACAAAGAGATCTCTACAGGGGGTTCATTCTGTCGTTGCCTCCAGTGACCTCGGCTTAGTTGCACCGTCTTATTTTGCATCCATCCACTTGCCTCTCCTGCGTTGAAGGGTGTGGTGTCCCAGGCCCAAGTAGGTATTGTCAGACGCAATCAGTTCGAAACAAACAGACAGCTGAGAATTAACTCATTCTCAGCGTATTCCAAACTAATTCAAAACAAATTCTTCGTAACACAGTTCTTCAGCCTTGTCACCAACCTTGGTCTAATTAGGCAACCTGCCAAAGGCTTTTCTTGGCAAAAGTTCAGGAACAGAAGAGGCCGACAAGAAATAAATGCAGCAAGACAAGAAGCAAATCTATCAACGTTGTTTTCCGACAAAGAGCCTAAGAGCCGTTGCTGGTCTTTTAAGCCTTATGGGAGGGGCCAATCATCTCTTGGCCTTACTCCTGAGTCGTCCTCTCTGCTTTAGCTGCTCCTGCCTTCTGGCAGCTCTTCTCATACGTGCGCTAGGAACAGGCTCCTCCTGTTCCTCTGCCTCTCTACTGTCAGCCTCTGGAGGCTCCGGAGCCCGCACCTCACTCCCCGATGGCCCTGGCCCCATCTCTGCCTCCGACGCAGAGCCCTCATCCGGGCCTTCTCCAGCTTCCAGGACTGGCCCATGTTCTTCCTCAGCCTCATCGCTGTCTGACTCTGCTGTCAGCTCCACAGGCTGCGGGCGGACCACAACAAAGGGTGTGGAGTAGCTGTTTAGGAATCTGTCGCTATATATTGAAATGTTTCTCCCGCAGCTGTGAGCCGTTGCTCTGGAGAAGCCGAGCCGTAGATATTTATTTTATTTCTAGACACTGAACAGCGGCTCTCAGCCTCCCCTCCGGCAACTCCTGTTCAAACTCCTTCGCCTCCTACAAAACTGAGAAGCTACTAATTGTTTTCTTTCTCCGTGACAGATGTTGGTTTTGCTCCTCTCTACAGGAAGGCAAGAAAAGAGGAGAATATTGACGCAGAAGCCGGGAGTTGGTGTGGGAGGGATTTGAGTGGATGGAGTAAATTTTAATGGATTTAATTTTTTCATGGCTAGAGAAAGGGAACGTTAATTTCGGAGGATAAAACAGAGACAAAGATTAATAAAGTCTGTCGTATTCTGAGTTCTCCCAATTTCCCACCTGTCTCTCTCTTGACTGACTCTTGGGAAGGAGGCATGCCGTCACTTGTCTCCGTCATGAATTTTACGCATTGTGTCATACACCTAGTCCACAACCGAGCCCAGAATTTGTTTTGACAAGTGGGGAAAAAAAATTTGGTTCGGCGGATTCTGTCCCATTTTACGAGCTTCCTTGCCACATTTGTTAAGTGAATCCCTGCCGTTGGGAAGTTATAGTCGCCGGTCGTTAAGCGAATCCAACTTTCCCCATGGACTTCACTGGTTGGTTGGAAGGTCGCAAAAGGGGATCGTGTGACTCCGTATTGTGGCCCATACACGGCCTGTGCAACTAGTAGCTGATTCAGACAGTGAGGAGGCTGATGTGGTGCTGTGCCAGCAGCCTGTGCAGCTGGCACTCGAGTCAGACAGTGAGGAGGCTGGAGAAGATGTGGTGCCAGAGGCGGGGACTCAGCCAGGGCCTTCAGAACCTCCAGAAGCTCCCTTAAGTGAAGAGGAAGAAGAGGAGGAGCCTCTTCTCAATGCACGGGCGCGCAGAGCTGCCAAAAGGCAGGAGTGGCTCCTCAGGAGGAGGTCTCCTCGAGAGTAAGGCTTGGGGCTAATTTGGCCATTCCCTTAGCTTATTTAAGGAAGGACGACGACTGAGGCAATTTGCAGGGAACAACTTCGTTCACATACCTTCCTGTCTTGTCTTGCTTATCTTATCAGCTTCCTGCAAATTGCTCCTGGGCATTCTGCCAACTGCAGTAACCTTTCAGATATTATTCTTTGAATTCTTGGCGGCTGTTAATGCAGTTAATTAACAGCCGTTGTTGTAAAAGACTGATTTATTTATTAAACCAAGGTTTGAACAGACTTTGCATGTGCTGCGTCCTTTGGGATCCACAGCTGTGGCAGAACACTCCGGGACTCTGCGACTGTCATAAATACGAGTCAGTTGCCAAGCGCCTGACTTTTGATCCCGTGACCACGGGGGATGCTGCGATGGTCGTAAGAGTGAAAAACGGTCCTAAGTCACTTTTTTCAGCGCCGTTGTTAACTTCGAAGAGTCAGTAAATGAGCTGTTGTAAGTCGAGGACTTGCCTATATGTGGTATCCACAGAACGTCTTCAGAAGTTCTTAAGAGTTCAAGGTGCGGCTGTGGTGTCGGCAACGCTTGGGGCTTCCCACTGGGGTTCTGTGAGGCAAGCCGAGCTGTTAGCAAAGCGAGACCTTCTTGAGGCTAAAAATGTGCCTGTGGAACTACCGACCACTGGAGTTAAAACAGCTCTTTTCTGCTAAAACTCTCCAAAATGCATCTCCCCCCATTTGGCTTCTGGAGTTGAGAATGTTCCTGATCTGCTTTGGCAGTGATGATCCTTTTTAACATCGGTAGTAACGGATGAAGGATCCTGAGAACTTAGGATAAAGGGTGGACGAGGGCTAGAGCGACCGCTGGGGAAGTTGTATGGCTGGTGTGTAGCCTTGGCTTGTTGGGCCGGGTGGGAGGAGGGAAGGTTGTTTGGGGCACTTGAGGACATTCTCAGTCTTCGGTTGTTCCTCCATGTCTGGAATTGCCATCCGATATCTCAGTAGGAGCCCATGTGAGGCCATCCCTTCCTCTTCCCATGGTCTTCTGTCTTCATCATCCGTGGCCCTTGAGGTCATGGGTGACTCCTTCTCTTTCTCCTTCCTCCCT
The DNA here is from genome assembly GCF_059756535.1 of Pantherophis guttatus. Taxonomy (NCBI): domain Eukaryota; kingdom Metazoa; phylum Chordata; class Lepidosauria; order Squamata; family Colubridae; genus Pantherophis; species Pantherophis guttatus. The sequence continues at coordinate 129,893,119 of NC_142067.1, forward strand.
TCTTCTTCTTCTTCTTCTCCTCTTCCTTCTCTTTTTCCTTCCTTTCTCCCTCTCCCCTTCTCCTCTTTTTCCTTCCTTCTCCTTCCTCTCCTTCTCCTTCTTTTTCTTCTCCTCCTCCTCCTCCACCTTCTCCTCTGTCTCCTTCTCCTCTTTCTCCTTCCTCCCTGTTCCTCCTCCTCCTCCTCCTCCTTCTCCTTCCTTCTCCTTCTCCTCCTCCTCTTCTTCTTCTTCTCCTTCCTCCCTTCTCCTTCCTCCTCCTCCTCCTCCTCCTCCTCCTCCTCCTCCTCCTCCTCTTCTTCTTCTTCTTCTTCTTCTTCTTCTTCTTCTCCTCTTCCTTTTTTTCCTTCCTTTCTCCCTCTCCCCCTTCTCCTCTTTTTCCTTCCTTCTCCTTCCTCTCCTTCTCCTTCTTTTTCTTCTCCTCCTCCTCCTCCACCTTCTCCTCTGTCTCCTTCTCCTCTTTCTCCTTCCTCTCTTTTCCTCCTCCTCCTCCTCCTTCCCCTTCTCCTTCTCCTTCTTCTTCCTCCCTTCTCCTTCCTCTCCTCCTCCTCCTCCTCCTTCTTCTTTTTCTTCTTCTTCTTCTTTCTCCTCCTTCTCCTTCTCCTCCTCCTCCTTCTTCTTTCCCCTTCTTCTTCCTCTTCTTCCTCCTCTTTCTCCTTCCTCCCTTCTCCTTCTTCTCCTTCTCCTTCCTCTTCCTCTTCCTCTTTCTCCTTCCTCCCTTCTCCTTCTCCTCCTCCCCCTTCTCCTTCTCTTTCTCCTTCCTCCCTTCTCCTTCTCCTTCCTCCTTTCTTCTCCTCCTCCTCCTCCTTTTCCCACTAGTGCAGGCTGATCCTATTGTTTTCTAAATCAACTTGAGTGTGGATCCATTAGTTGTGACAGAGACATAAATCTAAGCAAGTGATAAATACAAGTCTACTTATTAAGTATACGTTTTACTCAAAGCACACGGTTGCAGCTCCAACATCTTTAAATTGGAACATTCCTCCTCTGGAAAGTACATTTTCTTCTAACTATAATTTTTTCCTGCTTGGCGAGGCCAGGCAATTGAAATGTCCTTTAATTAATCAGTTCCTCTTAATTAATGGTTTCATCACATTGTTTCTGTCTTTCCTTTTCTTTGATAACGGCAAAAGCCTATTTGACTACAGAAGAAAACAGAAGTAGAGGAAACCAGTCATTAGAGAGGGAGAGAGGGAGAAAGGGAGGGAGGGAGGGGGAGACGGAGAAAGGGAGGGAGAGGAAGAGAGAGGAAGAGAGAGAAAGGGAGAGAGGGGGAGGGAGAAAGGGGTGGGGAAGAAAGAGGGACAGAGAGAGGGAGAAAGGGAGGGAGGGAGAGAGGGTGGGGAGAAAGAGGGAGAAAGGGAGGGAGAGGGGAGAAAGGGAGAGAGGGTGGGGAGAAAGAGGGAGAAAAGGAGGGAGAGGGAGGGAGAAAAAGAGAGGGAGAGGAGAAAGAGGTGGGGAAGAAAGGGACAGAGGGAGAAAGTGAGGGAGAGAGAAAGAGAGGGAGGGAGAAAGGGAGGGAGAGAGAGGGGAGAAAGAGGGTGGGGAGAAAAAGGAAGAGGGTGGGGAGAAAGAGGGAGAAAGGGAGGGAGAGAGGGAGGGAGGGAGAGAAAGGTGGGGAAGAAAGAGGGACAGAGAGAGAGGGAGAAAGGGAGGGAGAGAGGGGGAGAAAGGGAGGGAGAGGGAGAAAAGAGGGAGAGGGAGAAAGAGAGGTGGGGAAGAAAGAGAGGAAGAGAGGGGGGAGAAAGGAAGGGAGAGAGAGGTGGGGAAGAAAGAGAGAGGAAGAGAAAGAGAGGGAGGGAGAGAGAGGAAGAGAGAGAGAGGGAGGGACTATTTAAAGGACAAGGACCTATGAGAATCAGTAATTCCCAGTCCTGCTGAAATTAGAATAAGAGAGTTGGAAGAGACCTTGGATGCAGTACTCCAGGTGTGGCCTTACTAAGGCTTTACGGAGTGCTATTAGTTACCACCCTTGATCTCGATTGTCCGGTTTCTCCTTTGAGAGGATCCTTTTCTGTTCTTGCTCACCGAAATTTTTTATTTGGGGCTGACTCAGGTGGTCAGTTGCTGCCCCCTCGTGGGGATTGTTGCAATATTTGGAGATTGCCTTTAGTCTTTTAACTGCTTTCTTCAAAGAGCTTTAAATATTTGGAGAGCCTGGCATCCCGAGACACACAGAATTCGCACATCTGAAGTCTTTTTCTGCTTTGAATCTGCAACTATTCTGGAAACCAGCAGAGGAAGTGCTTACAATGAAGATCCAGCTGGCTTCTATTAAGCCAGATGTTAAAGAGATTTATATCTGGCTTCATCATCATTATTTTAGCTGCTGCCTATCCATTGCAGGCAGGATGGAGGATAATAGAAACAATCCTATTCTCATTATTAAAGAAAAATACAGCTAGTTCCCATTAAAAATTGTGCAAACATGTAATTGGTTTATTGTCCATTTAAAAAAAATATTAAGAGATATCTCAATTTTAAATGGAAAAGACATTCAACCTACAGGAGAACTAAGGAGAAATTTCCTGACAGAGCAATCAACAGCTTGCCTCCAGAAGTTTTGGGTACTCCAACACTGGAGATTTTAAAGAAGAGATTGGACAACCCTTTGTCTGAAATTATATAGGGTTTCCTGCCTGATCAGGGGGTTGGAGTAGAAGACCTCCAAGTTCCCTTCCAACTCTGGTATTCTGTAATTTTTAATGCAGTAAATATCAACATATAGAATATAGAACAGAATAATGGAGTTGGGAGGGACCTTGGAGGTCATCTAGTCCAACCCTGTCAAGCAGGAGACCCTATGCCATTCCAGACAAGTGGTTGTCCAACCTCTTCTTAAAAATCTCCAGTGTTGGAGCATTCACAACTTCTGGTGGCAAGCTGTTCCACTGGTTAATTGTTCTCACTGTTAGGAAGTTTCTCCTTAATTCCAGGTTGCTTCTCTCTGTGATGAGTTTCCATCCGTTGCTTCTTGTCGGGCCTTCTGATTCTTTGGAAAATAAACTGACACACACACCCTCTCCTCTCTGTGGTAGCAATAACGGTTTAATAGCTTGTGTCCACAGCTGGTACATAATTATGGGTGGTTTGAGTGAAGTTTATATCCTGTTGATAATTGATAATGAGCTCACCCGCTTCAATGCGGGTATACAAAACCCTTTTTCTCTACTTCCTTTCCCCCACCTCCATTAAATTCAGAGGAAAAAGAAAAATGAATTAAGCTCCACCTTCAACTTGGTGTAAATGTATGTCTTTTTGAAGGGAGATTATCCTTGGGGTCTGGAATAGGGGATACGGTTGGATTCAACGTAAAGTATATCCTGTGCTCATACTATGTTGTTCAGTCCATCTCTCTTGCTTTCTTTCAGATCTATTTAAAGGAAATTTTGAGAGAAATTGGCATCTACAATTTTAAGGGGCCGCACAAAAGTACTTGGGAGCTTAAGCCTGAATACAGGCATTATCAAAATGAAGATAAAAGCGATTAGCAGCCAGGAAGCCAACAACGTTTGAAGAAAAAAAAAAATCCCTCACCATTAAAAAAGTACGTTTTTCTAATCAGCCCGTCTTCCTTGCTTTAAAAAGATTTTTTTTCTGGAAAGCTACCTAATTTTTTTTGTGGTATGTTTTATTGCATACAAATTATTTATAGAATAAACTTGTATTTGGGTTTTTAACATATGGCCTTTTCTTGTAACTTCTTGCATTTTATAAAAATATAATCATGTTAATAAAATTGAGAAGTTTTATTTAATCCCGGGTTGAATTTATCCTATTACGACTAGCCTCTTGAACAATAGAGAAATCTGATAATATTTTAAAGACGAATGAATACATTTATTCTGCAAATTGTTTACCTTTAGGGACCCAAGTTACACTTGTGTTGTTGTTGCAAATGACACAGCTACGCCTTTGAAAACTGTTTTCCAAGAACGTACCATGGGATGGGAGAATAACCTTTGCATGCTTGTTTATCAGAATAATTAGAAGTGGGACACATTTTCAGTTGACCATAAGTAGTTTGTGAAGTTTCCGAAAGATGCCCTAATTAATTCATGAGCCATGAGCCGAACTTCAAAAGAAATACAGTCATTTATTAGGAGCACCATTTCGGCAATATTTGGATGCAGTTAGAACTAATCCCACGTAGATTTACGTTCCCCTGTGACCCTGTCTCTCCCCTCCTCTCTGGCCATGTCATAAATCACAATCTCCAATTAACCACTTTGGCTGGCTGTGAAATCCAACACCCTCCTTCTGATTGCGGTCAGGAAGAATGTATGGAATGCACTTCAGTTCTCCCTCCCTCCTGCTCATGGCAACTTGAAAGCTTTGCAAGTTGACATTCGGCTCCCCTCACTTCCCGAGGGCGACCTGCGCAAAGCAAAACAATTTGAGTACAGATGCAAAGCTTTAGAATAAGCCAAGTAGAAGAAACTTTGTGTATAGACATATAGCTGATAGTGAAAGGAAGGGGGGGGGGGAAAATAACAGAATTGCAAAAGCAGACAATTCCGGACATAATCCAATGTTCTGTTTCCATTGAGAACCACAAATCATCTGGTGTTTCTCTTGCAGTCTTTAGAATTAGTTGTGGGACGGTGGTGAAACTTAGTACATTGAATAACAGAGTTGGAAGGGACTTCAGAGGTCTTCTAGTCCAACCCCCTGCTCAAGCAGGAAACCCTATATCATTTCAGACAAGTGGCCGTCCAGTCTCTTCTTAAAAGCCTCCAGAGATGGAGCCCCCACAGCTTCTGGAGGAAAACCATAATTGTCCTCACTGTCAGGAAATTTCTCCTTAGTTCTAGGTTGCTTCTCTCCTTGATTAGTTTCCACCCGTTGCTTCTTTTCCTGCCTTCTGGTTCTTTGGAGAATAGCCCCCTCTTCTTTGTGGCAGCCTCTCAGATATTGGAACACTGCTGTCATGTCACCCGTGGTCCTTTTTTTCTCTAGATTAGCCAAACCCGAATCCTGTAACCAAGCCAGGATGGGAAGCCACCATATCTGGTTTCCAGGAGTGGGTGTGCTTCAGAAGCTTTTATCCCTCCAAGTCCTTGCTTCCTTTGTTTTGCTGATTGACCAAAGTGGCAGCTAGTCTTGCTTTGTTGATTTGCAAAAGTCTTCTTTTCTTTCTTTAAGGACTTGGTTTCTCCTTATCTATCTCCCTAAGGCAGGGGTCTCCAACCTTGGCAACTTTAAGACTTGTGGACTTCAACTCTCAGAATTCTTTGCTGGCTGAGGAATTCTGAGAGTTGAAGTCCACAAGTCTTAAAGTTGCCAAGGTTGGAGACCCCTGCCCTAAGCATTTATTAAGTACCTGCTTCATTTTTGGGGATGTCAGCTTCAGCCAAGCCTCACAAGGGCTACCATGATTGAGTTGGCACTTCCCCCATTTATAGGATACCTCGGCTTCCATTGCGAGAGATGCCCTCAAGGCAAAATGATTGGAGATGATGATGGGTCACGTAGCAAAATCTTCACAGCTAATAAATAGATCAAATATATCAGGACTCTATAAGGCAGAGTCAAGTGACTTCCCAACCCACATTCATTAACAGCCAACATCACATCAATTTTTGTAAACATTGGTGTCTCAAGTAGGACCTTCTCAACACTGGTCTGGCTGAAGACCATCGATGTAGGAACATTTCTCCATAATCTTCCCTTTCGGCTAGAGACAGAAAGTGTTTGTTTGTTTGTTTATTGGTTCGATTTATATGCCGGCCTTCTCCGGAGACTCAGGGCGGCTTACAATGCATTAAGCAATAGCTTTCATACTTTTGTATATACCTGCTTAGTAGGGCTTTCGGGCCCCCCCTAAACGGGGTTCTTTTTTATACAAAGTCAGCTTATTGCCCCCACAATCGGGTCCTCATTTTACCTACCTCGGAAGGATGGAAGGCTGAGTCAACCTTGAGCCTGGTGAGATTCGAACCTGCAGTAATCGCAGGCAGCTGGTGCTACTTAAGAGCACTTTAGTCTGCTGCACCACCAAGACTCTTTTTGAGAAGAAAGGTAGAAAACTGGGTGCCGAAGCCGGTTTTAAAAAGAGAAAAAAAAAAACTCTCTTCCAGATTCTTGATGAAAGATCAGATCAGCAAGAAGCTAGATTAAAAACTCCAGGAAGCTGCGACTTCACAAATCCTTACAAAACAGGAAGACAGTATAGCTAGAAACACAAAAGATCAGCCTTTTTTATTGGAGCAGATTTATTGTCTCTCATACAGCAATCTTAATTGTTGCCAGACAGGTTCGTCATGCATTGTGTGTTTTTTTGTTTTTGTTTTACTGGAAGCTTTTGAGGCGTTGTTGTGTGTAGTTTGTGTACTCTTTTCCTGCATATTTATCTTTCAAGAGGTTCAACAAGCAGCTGCGATTCAAACAACTCTGTATTTTTTTAAAATTATGTTTTGCACGTAGCTTTCAAGTTTGTAGGTAATTGTTAAGGCAACTGATTTTTTTTAAAAAAGTAAAAGTTTGATTCTACGACTTAAGAAAATTTTGCGTTTCCTGTTAAAGGGGGGATATTTGTCTAGCCGCAGGCCTCGAGGACCCCAAAGTTGGTACAATAAAATTGGTTTCGCCTTTTGCTCCTCAGAAAGGGGCACAAGCTGTGGGATCCATCCCACCCCTTTCAGATATGATGGGCTTAAGGATGCAAGGCAAAGGGAGATGATGATTACCTTGAAACCACTAGAATAGGTTGAATTCCTGAGAGACACTTGAGGCCTGCAGCCTTACAGATAGAGATTTTTTGATAGCTGTCTTTCTATGACAACACTTACAAAATAAGCTATTGAGATCAAATCTCCTTTTATGGGTAAATCTGCATCACACAGCAACACTTCAACTGGACCAAAACCTCCCTGGCTTTGTCTCCAATTATCTTCCCCAATAAAAGAGCTAATAAAACCAAGGATAACATTGACATCTGTAGGTTTGGGATTTAGATAAATTGGTTGGGTAACATGGCACTTAAAACGAGGGGAGCTACAAATAATTGATCAGAATTGCACCTACCCCTTTAGCGTAGCCATATTGACTGGAAGGTCAGCCAAGGGAGTTACGACCCATAAGTCTCTCTCTTCTATTGGTAGTAGGGTTGTAGTAACGCTCTTATCAATGGTAGGTTTGTAGTAATTCTCTCTCTCTTCTATTGGCGGTAGGGTTGTAGCAGGGGTCCTCAATCTTGGCAACTTTAAGACTTGTGGACTTCAACTCCCAGAATTCCTCAGCCAGCAAACCTTCTCTCCTTCAAAGCTGGCTGAGGAATTCTGGGAGTTGAAGTCCACAAGTCTTAAAGTTGCCAAGATTGGGGACCCCTGGGTTGTAGTAATGCTATTGTCAACAACACCTGAAATTTTGTTCCAGGGTAGTTATCTCACCAGCAGGATAAGTAAAGGTAAAAGTAAAGGTTCCCCTCGCACATACGTGCTAGTCGTTCCTGACTCTAGGGGGCGGTGATCATTTCCGTTTCAAAGCCGAAGAGCCAGCGCTGTCCGAAGACGTCTCTGTGGTCCTGTGGCCTGCATGACTCAACGCCAAAGGCGCACGGAACGCTGTTCCCTTCCCACCAAAGGTGGTCCCTATTTTTCTACTTGCATTTTTTACCTGCTTTCGAACTGCTAGGTTGGCAGAAGCTGGGACAAGTTAACGGGAGCTCACCCCATTCCGTGGCACTGGGGATTCGAACCGCTGAACTGCCGACCTTTCGATCGACAAGCTCAGCATCTTAGCCACTGAGCCACCATGTCCCTAAAGACCCTGCTTCTAATGATGTAGCTTTTGGGAGTGATTTCTTACTAAAGCATGGAATATCCCATTACATCCTCTGGAGGAATTTTCTTTGGTTCCAGTGACTGAAGAATGAGGAATAGGAGCTTACGACCATTTAAATTTTATTTTACCAGATCTGTTCTCAATTCTGCCTTTCATGGCCAGTTCAAACCAGCCCAAGATTCGCCCAAGATTTGGCTTTCAAACACTGATCTTTGCTGGCCACTAAGCCTCTGACATCTTTTTGATTTTGTAACATCTTTTAAATTGTTGTAAACCATTTCAGCATTTTTTTAATAGAAAGAGGTATATGTGTGTGTAAATAGAGACCTTCTCACAAGAGTATTTCAAAACTAACATCGGTAAGTTTATCTGGAATATTGCGTGTGGGATTGGATAGCAATTTTCAGGAAAGGGGGATCTCAAGTCGCAGTTGTGAAAATCTAGAGATTTCGGGGGGAAAGCATTTTTCTTTGCCACGGAAGAGTGTCAGGTTTGTGTACACACACACATTTCCATAAAAGCGTTTTATAAAATGTGGCGGACTGAATTCCCTTAAAATGGCAAGCGCTTCAACTTTTCATCCAAAGCAGGGAGCAAAAGACGTTCCTGACAAAACACGGCAGGACTGAAAGTTACAATTTATAGAGATGTTGCCAAAGGGATTATTAAAATAAAACCAAGTCTATCGGAAACGTTCAAGAATAAATAATGGAAGAGTTAAAAGCGGCTCCCATGAATTTTTCACCACCACCACCAATTTAAAAATGAAGTTTGGACTTCGCATCAAACGTCAACGCTTCTCTGGCTCTTGACCTGAAGGTTACATGTTTTAAGATTACATGCCTTTCCTGCCTGAGCAGAGGGTTGGACTAGAAGACCTCCAAGGTCCCTTCTTGTTATTCTAATAAATGTTTTTGCATTTGGTCCTGCCTGCAACCCACATTTTACATTGTAATAGCCTGAATACTCTTAGGCTGGTTCTTCTATGGGGTGTCAAACTCGATTTCATTGAGGGCTGCATCGGGGGGGGGGCAGCTCGATGTCATTCGTGTCCGGGGAGCGCCTGTGGTGGCCCAAGCACTCTGCCAGCAAAATCGGACTCCCGAGCTTCATTTTTGGCTGTGACGGCCTCCTGCAACCCTCTGCCAGCGAAAACGGAGCTCGGGAGGGTCGCACCCAGCCCTCCCGAGCTCCGTTTTTGCTGGCAGAGGCATCGTGGGCCGGTCCTTCGATGTTTCCAGGGCAGGCCTGCGGGCCATATCTAAGCACCCCACGAGCTGGATCCGGCCCCCCCAGGCCTTCAGTTTGGCACCCTTGTTCTGTGGGAACAGACCCCCTTTTAAAAAATGCATTTGCTGCTTCAGGCCTAGGTACTTAGGAACGGACAGTCTTCCTAGACTTAAAAAACTTTTTATCCAGCTGTCCCAAAGGTGCTTTTCTCAAGAGGCAACCGGACTTCCTGGTTTTTCTTTGAAAAATTTTCGCTTCTCATCCAAGAAAGCTTCTTCAGCTCTGACTGAAGAATGGTGGGGAATGAGAGCTGAAGAAGCTTCTTGGAGAAGCGAAACGTCTTCAAGGAAAAACCAAGAAAGTCCAGTTGCCCCTTGGGAAAAAAAAAAAACACCTTTGGGACAACCATGACTTAGAGGACCGAGAATCTCCACAGACATTTTTATCCAGCTGTTTTTAAGTCTCGTCTTCTTGGAAACTTTCAAGAATAAAGACGCCCAGTTTTATGCACTGAAATAGTCCTGTTGCAGTGAATAGTGTCACAGAATCGAATGAGTGACAAGATCCGGATCTTGATGGCCAGGAAATAGCAAAAGGGTATAACTTTGCCCATCGATAGGTGACTTTTCTTGAACAGTTGGACAGGTCTACTTGGGTTGACCATGTGCAACTCTTTCTCAACAGAAACTTGAGCACTGTGGACTCCCCCCCTCCACAGAACACACCAGCTCCTCCAAGCCCAACCTCATGTATTGGACAAGCATCAAAACAGGAAGCCTGGCAGTACGATGAATAGATCTTACACTGGTGCTTTTCTTCTATTTATCCCAGCAGAGTCCTTAATCAAGGCTTGCTTGAATACAGTCCGTCAACGGATCGCTTCGGATTCAAAGTCTGCCAACGGTTAAAATGGAAAATGCTTACCCCGTGCATACAAAAGACCTTTTTCTTAGGAATTAAGCTCCTTAGTCAAGTACCTGGAGTTTGTAGAATAGAGATTGGAAAGGAGGTAAGTCACAGAGGCTTCAAAAACAACAACCACCCTGTAACATCTAAGCTAGGAAGGGAAACATTTAAAAGAAGTGATTTCAAGGGTCGTGAAAATAGCAAAGCTGAGCCAAAATACACGTGCAAATGTTAAAATCACAGGAACGTTAAGCGTTTTCCAATAATACAGTTTCGATTAACACTCTACTGGCTAACTTTCATGTGATGGTTTTCTAAAAGGTTATGAAAGACCCAAGAAAAGAAAAGCTACAGATGAAAAACTATCACACACTCACTTCTACGTGAAGGATATTTCCTCCAATGATATTTCCTCTCTACTACCTTGGAAGCAATACTTTCGGCCATAGAACGTGTTTGCTCTACCTAGTAACACAAAACACACGTTTTGTTTTTACTCCTAATGTAATGACTAAATTACGTAATAATGTAATCAACTAAATTACTCATACTAATGAGTAATGACATGTTTTGTCATTACTCCTAATGACCAATTTATCTTCTAATATACCCATGTAATATGGAATTGTTTTTAAGAATCCTTTTTTCAAAAAAACTGTGCCAAAAAGCAAAAGCTCTCCGGTGTTGGATTCTAAAGACCTCTTACTTTGAGGGGAGGACTGTGTGCCTATTTAGAGTACTCTGTAGAACATGACTGAAACACAGAGGATCAGCTGCTCACCAGTGAAAATGCCAGAACCACACAAAATACCCAGAGAGCACTCTGCTTTCCTATCTTGTCAATTACAGCTAGCAATTCCCCTTAGAAACAACTCCGAAACTACACTTTAATAACTTGACTTGCATATTTAATAAGATTTAAATAGGGATGCATCTATTGTATCTGTCCTTCTATCATCAATCTATCCTATATTGAATTAATCCTCTCTCTCTCTCTCTCTCTTTAATCTATCCACCCACCAGCCAACGGTTAAGTTTTATAGAAAAGCAAGGCCATAACAAAAGTGAAATTGATTCAACCCTCAACTCAAACTGCCATTCCCTAAAATAAGGCACTTTTTCATTTGCAGTTATTTTTTTTAATCGCATCTGCCTTTATCTACCATTCTCCTGGATGCAGAGAATCCACAGCAGCTCAATCTGGGCTCAGCCATCCTAAACCTACGCACAGGTTACCATGGGTGCCAAGCTGAGGCAGCCGTCTCGTTATTCGGGTTGAAAGTGAACCTACCTAGCCTGGTTTTTACCCAAGAGAGGTTTTGATGGAACGGAAACATTTTTGAGGGTTTTGAGCATTTCTTTCCGCTTACAGAAGCACCGGGCAACAACTCCTTTGTGCAACTGAGCTTCCAAAAGAGCATTCAAGACTTAAGTCCTGTTATGGCAACACATCGGGCTCCCTTCCCTACACATTATGCTCCAAAGCCGTTTTGCTGACTTGCGTTTCCTAATTTGTCACCTCAAGAATCTCTGTTGCAGGCACACACACACCCCTTTCCCTCCAAATGGAGAGCAAAGATCGGCCTCTTTTTTGAAGCAACATAATCATCTCCAGTGTACTTTCTGTTATCATCTACATTCCAGAAGACGTACCCAGTTTCCCCCAAAATAAGACATTCCCCTGATAATAAGGCCAATCAGACTTTTGAGTGCATGGCAACAAGGCCAAGCACTTATTTCAGGGTTCAAAAAAATATAAGACAGGATCTTATTTTCAGGGAAACACAGTAGAATTATCAAGGTTGTCCAGAACTCTGGTAGAAATAACTCGGTCTAATAAACAAGGTAGGTATAATAATTCTCAACTAATGTGATATGGATCTGTGCCCCCACTTCCCCAATTACAAGTTAACTACTTGGGAAAAAAACACAACACGATTCCAGTACTTCAAACTTTGCACAATTCGAACAGGAAGTCCAGAGTGTTTACTATGTAAAAGCCACATTCCCCTTTGATCCGTGTTCCAAGGAGTTTACTACTAAAACCTACAACTAAGGGCTCCAGGCTGGAATTGATACACCACACAAGCAAACTTAGTAACCCGCGATTCAATTGGTATTATACTCATGTATTTAAATTACAGTTATTTCGTATTACAGCACGTAAGCAATGCCTCGCGAATGTGTCGGTTGTTTGCCCAATATTCTCGTTTCCGCGGCCAAGAATTCTCTTCCCACTTTTCTGCTCAATCAGCATGATATGTTTTGTCGAAAAAAAATTGCCATCTCTCTCTCTCTCTCCTTCGCTGGTGAAACACTCGAGATTAGCGTGCAAAAGCCACACCACACATCCAGGCCTCTCCCGGGATTGTCGTCCGAGTAGTTATCGTGAGTTGTTAAAAAGGTGTCAAGTCCGCTTCAGAAAGTCAAGCTGCTTTCTTTGTTAGATGTTTTTTTTCCCCCAACAAAAAAAAGCAAGTTCAGGGGGTGGCCAACTGAACTTCCAGTTTCCAGGTCCCGGTATCTGGAGACACAACCACTAAAGGCCACTCTATTGATGCACAACAGCTACGAGAAGCCCGCTCAACACATTAAACCAAGAGGCATCACCTAGGCTGGGTTTAAATGAGTTTGTGTTTTTTTTTTTTTTTATTTTAGACAGCCTACAAGACAAGTTTGTTTTTTCTCTTTAAAAAAAAAACAAAAACCAATGCCTCTCCACACTTCAATTATAATTCGGGGGGGAGGGTTTTTTTTTTTCAAAATAAATCAAATTAAAGCTCAAGATGATATCAATCAGTCCAGTTTTTTTTTTTTTTTCAGACATTGTTGAGTCATGATGCTTTGTTGATGAATAAAGAGCAGCAGCCAATTATGATGACAAATGATTCGGAATGATTTGATGTCTTGTTACTGTTGAGAAACGAATGAATGGAAGTTAGTCGCCTGCGATCGTTACCGGGTCGTTTTTGTCAGACCCAACACCAGCATCTCATTCCCCTCCACCATCACCCCCCTTTTTTCTTAAAATGTTCTCCCTTATTCAATCTGAGCTGCTACGGAATCGGGGCAGGCAGAAAGCGCAGGGAGAGTCACTCTGGCATCTTAATGCAAGCCAGAGAGGAATCAGAATCGCTCCCGGCCTATCAGGTGATGCTTAGCCTTAAGGAAAGAAATCTCTCTCTCTCTCTCTCTCTCTCTCTCACACACACACACACACACACACACACACACACACACACACACACACACATATTGTTGTTTGAAAAAAGGAAAGTGGGATGAACATCTTCTCAACCAGAAGCAACACTGGAAGGGAAGGAAAAAGAAAAGGCCAGCTGTAACGGCCTCAACAGCAATATTCAGAATAGATTACTATTATTATTATTATTATTATTATTACTTACTTATTTATTTATTTATTTATTTAATTTGTATACCGCCCTTCTCCAACAGGACTCAGGGCGGTGAACAGCCATGGTAAAACACAACATATAAAATTTAAGATTAATTAACAAGACTTTTTTTTTAGAACTAACACAGCTCAGCCAGGTTAGGTATACTCTTTTTTTTTTTTTTAATTACAGGCAGTCTTCGGCTTACCAGAGTTCATTTAGTGACTGTTCAAATTTACAATGGCACTGAAAACACGGGACTTACGACTTGTTCACCGCCGCAGCATTCCCCTGGCCCCCTGATCAAAATTCAGGCTTTTGCCACCTGACAATGGAGAAGCCATTCACAACTGTCTTGCTTAACAACAGAAACAGTGGGGCTCAATTGGGATTGCATGTTGAGGACTGCCTGTATTACTGAAGAAAGACCATGAAATGGGGGAAGACCACAGCAGGAGAACTGTGATGTTTCAAGAGTTACTGTGAAGTTTGAAGCTAACATTAGAAATAAGAGTTATTCTCCGTCTTGTTCCTCCACTGGTTATAGACTTCAAAAACTGGCGGCTGTTAGAACTGTGCTACTCTTCTGTTAAGAGCTTGACTCGGCTACCTACAACTTCCGTGCTGTGAGCTGCTGTTTCCCGTCTGCATCTTTCCCACCCGCCTTGTCAATCCATACTTACACATTTCTCCATCTCTAATCCGTCCTTAAAGAAAATCATATAGGGGGTCACGCCATCTTCGCGGAAGTCCAGTAGCCCCACCATGCCATCTGGATTCATATTCTCGCCTACAAAAAACTAGAGGAAGAAATGTCACCCGTTAAAAAGATACTTCTAAACGAGAGGTTTTCCTAGACATCTCCCGGCACATTTAACATTTTAGACATGGAACGGCCAGATTGGGGGGGGGGGGTCCCCAAAACACTGAACTTAGTCGATCCTTAGAATTTAGAGAATCTTGCTTGTCAGACTTGAAGTTGAAAAAGCTGCCCCCCCCCCAACCATACCCAAAATCGTTTTAAAATAAAATCCAGATATTTGACAAAATGTGTTTTGAGTCTGTAGAAAATTACAGTAATAAATACAGGGTCACATAAAAGATAAAGGTTCCCCTCGCACGTATGTGCTAGTTGTTCCAGACTCTAGGGGGCGGTGCTCATCCCCGTTTCAAAGCCGAAGAGCCAGCGCTGTCTGAAGACCTCTCCGTGGTCATGTGGCCGGCATGACTCAACGCTGAAGACGCACGGAACGCTGTTCCCTTCCCACCAAAGGTGGTCCCTATTTTTCTACTTGCATTTTTTACCTGCTTTCCAACTGCTAGGTTGGCAGAAGCTGGGACAAGTCACGGGAGCTCACTCCGTTACGCGGCACTGGGATTCGAACCGCTGAACTGAACTTTCGATTGACAAGCTCAGCGTCTTAGCCCCTGAGCCACCGCGTCCCCATAGAGTCACATAGACTTGATCTATTTTGGGAGGGGAAGCAAAGAGGCTTTTTGAACCCACCTGATAATTTTTGAAGTTTCCAAGAATGTGCTTTACTTGTTCAGCTGCCCCCGTCATAAAAGGCTTTACTCTCTCTGGTTTAGTTTCCTCAAGCCTGGCTTTGATTCTGGAGAAAGAAAAAAAAAATGATGCTGGGGGTCACGTCATCCCCATTTGCAACCATCCTAGTCAGCTTCTGACGTGGAAGTCAGATTTGCCTAACAACTGCAGTGACTCACTTCTAACTGCAGTGACTCACTTAACAACTTGTGGCAAAAGAAGATTAAAATTGTGGTGCAATTCACTGTGGCCTTGCTTAGCAACAGAAATTCTGCTTTCCAATTATGGTCGTAAGCTGAGGACTATGGAAGATTCAAAGATCTACGCATGGCCACAAAACAGGGTGGATAAAAATTGATTTTAAAAAAATCGGTTTTTTAAAAAATTTAAACTGGATTTCTTTTATTTTTATCAAATTTACGTTAATAAAATGCCTTTGGAATAAAAATCTATCTAAATTTACTTTTCTATTTAAGATACATTAATAATTTAGTTTGTTCAGCATGAAATGGAGCTCAGTTATGTAGCAATATGTAGCTGCAATATGTACATTTTTAATGTAAACTCATTCAATCCAAGGTCTGCAAGCTGAGATAACATGCACTGCACTGATGCATTCACACAATTTCACAGCAGAGGTGACAGCTGCTCTTTAAAAATTATGGTTTAAATCGGGTTGATTTAAATCAAGCCTTTTTACTAGTGACTTAAATCAAATCCACCCTGCCACAAAAGCTAGTGTGGTATAGAATTACCTGGGTTACCTGGGCCATACTGAAGAATGTCAGCAAAGGGCACCCGATAGCAATCAATTATTAAACAATTAAATTAAAAATTAAACAATTGTGCTGTTTGTGCAAGGGCATCATGGAACATGTGCCATAATTTTGATGCCGCTGTCTCTCAGAACAGACACAATTGCTGGAGACACCCCCTCTATCCTGGTCCTTGAATAATCAATAGTAAAGCCAGCAACCCAGATTCTTACTAGGATAGATGCTATTCCTGCTTTCTTTCCTCACTGCTTAACTACCTGAGGTGCAACTGCAGGTAATATTTGAGTTACAGCAGTTCATTTAGTGACTCTTCAAACTTAAGAGTGGCACTGAAAAGAGTGGCTTATGGCAGTTTTTCCACATTCACGACTGTTGCAGCATCCCCGTGATCAAAATTCAGAGGCTTGGCAACTGGCATGTACTTATGACAGTTGCAGGGTCCCTTTGTATGACCTTCTGACAAGCAAAATCAATGGGAGAGCCAGGTTCACTTAACAACCGGGTTACTAACAGCTGCGGTGATTCACTTAACCACAGGGGCAAGAAAGGTCATAAAACGGTTCGTATTTATGATGGGTGCAGTGACCTGGGGTTATGAGATCACCTTTGACAAGCCAGATTCACTTAACAACCATGTTACTAACTTAACAGCTGCACTGATTCACTTAAGAAGTGTGACAAGAAAGGTAATGAAATGGGACGAGCCTCGCTTAACAACCGTCTCACTTAGCAACAATGGCTGGGCTCAACTGTAGTTTGTCAGCACTTTATTTGAGACAACCTTGAAACTTGACATAGTTGTTAAGTCAAGGAATACCTGTACCTACCAAATCTCCAAACCTACCAGCCCAAAGGTTATTTATTTGACCTGATCTACGAATTAAGAGATATCCCACCCACCCGCCCCATATAGCCAGCGTGTACAGCAGCCAGTTCGATCCACAGAGACAGGCGGCTGCATTTTACAAGCTTTTTAAAAGTCTGTAGAGATTCTGTGTCATCCAGGCCATGGTTGTCCCAAAGGTGCTTTTTCAGGAGGCAACTGGACTTCCTGGTTTTTCTTTTGAAGACGTTTCGCTTCTTATCCAAGAAGCTTCTTCAGCTCTGACTCGATGGTGAGGAATGGAAGGATTAATACTCCTTGCAGACAGCTGGTCGTTTGCATCCTTTTAGAGGGTCACTGAAGCTCTTGGAGGTTTATCCGTGTCCTCAAATAACCAGCTGCCTGCAAGGAATATAAATCCTTCCATTCCCCACTATCCGATCAGAGCTGAAGAAGCTTCTTAGATAAGAAGCGAAACATCTTCAAAGAAAGGAAGGAGAGAGAAAGGAGAATCCAAGACCTTAGCGCCTTCCGCCGTGCCCTTAAAACCCACTTTTTCCAGCAAGCCGGGCTGGCTTAAGAAGAAATTTTAAATGTTTTAATTGGTTTGTATTTTTAATTTTGGGCCAAATTTATATATATTTTAATTGTTTTTTAATATTTGTATTTTATGTTTTTTAATTCTGGCTGTACACCGCCCTGAGTCCTCAGGGAGAAGGGCGGTATATAAATTTAAAATAAAAATAAAAATAAAAAAAAAAAGTCCAGGTGCCTCCTGAAAAAAGCACCTTTGGGACAAGCTTTTCAAAAGGCCCGTGGATCAAACCTATGCAAACTTCACTTCACCCATGAGGAGGGGCCCACTTACGACTTCATGTAGTCCTTGATGTACTTCTTGTAAGACTCCTTAGTGAAAGAGGTTTCCTGGAGGTGGTGATTCATGACGATGTCAACCCCGGTGATGACCGTGGCCTCTGTGCAATCCCCTTCTGGGCCTTCGGCAGATGCATTTCCTCCGATCAAGGCCTCGTCAATTTCACCCTCTTTCCTGCTGACCATCTGAAACATTGAAAATAACCAAGAAACTCCGATAAGACAAGCGTAACATTAAGGATTGCAACAAGCTTGTTCATTAGAGCCGACGTGCTTTTCTTCTTAATTCAAACAAGTGTATTTTAAAGTCAGAATCTGTACGCTAAATAACAGAAAACATATTCTGAATAATTCAGGTAATAAAGGCTGCTCATCCTCTCTACTTCTTCAAGTTAAATCCAGAATTTGGTTTTATTGCTGTCAAAAGCACCTAACAATCTTGTTGCTATTATTTAAAATATATTATAATATATATAAAATATATTATATATATTATACTATCAACATAATAATTTTAAATTGGGGTATTTAATAATTGGGGTATATAATAATAAAAAATTTTTAAATTTCTGGGGTTTTAAATTGAGCCGAATTTATTTAATAGTTTTAAATTTTTAATTGATGTTTGTCTTGTGTTTTTAAATAGGCTGTACACCGCCCTGAGTCCTTCGGGAGAAGGGCGGTATAGAAATAAAATTATACTTATACTTATTAGATAGTAATTGCCCTCCACATAACAGACCCTTCAAAGTTACAGTGGCACTGAAAAAAGTGACGTATGACCATTTGTCACACTTATAACTGTTGTAGCATCCCCCTGCTCACATGATCAAAATTTGGATGCTTGGCAACTGACTTGTATTTATGACGGTTTGCAGAGTCCTGGGATCATGCGATCCTCTTTTGTGACCAGTCAACGGGGAAGCCAGATTCACTTAAGCAGTTTACTAATTTAACTTGCAGTGATTCACTTAGTAACTGTGTCAAGGAAGGACATAAGATGGGCAAAATGGACTTAACTAATTTCTCACTTTTGGGCTCAATTGTGGTCGTATGTTGAGGACTACCTGTACCCCATGCAGCCATCTTTTTCTGTTGCCCTGCCTGTCTCTCACCTACCTTCCCTTCCACTTCCAGGCAGAGGCCATTGGCAACTTCTGTGATTTTGTAGATATCCGAGAACATCTCATCTTCTGCAAGAGGACGAAAATAGAGAAAGCTTTTTCCCCACCATACCTCTTGCTCTTCTTCCCCCATAAGGAGCCCCCAGGTTCCTACAACACGGGGCAGGGAGGAGTCCCCCTCCCACCTCATGGCAGGCCCAAGGCCCACCTTTGCCACCAGTTATTTTAACTTCTGCAGCCTAAGAAGCTTCCAAGAAAGCATGGCCTCCCCCAACTCCCCACAGCCCAGGTGGCGAGAAGCATAGAATGGATAGGGTTGGAAGGGTCCTTAGAGGTCTTCTAGTCCAGCCCCACTTTTACCATCAGCCATTTTACTTCTGCAGCCTAAGAAGCTTCCAAGAAAAGCAGGCAAGGAGAATTTGCAAACAGGAAGCTTCAAGCCAGGTAGGCCAGACCTGGAGGGGCCACACCTGTTCTTCCCCCCAGGTAACCTTGGCTGTAAATCAAAGGGAGGCCAACACCAAACTTGGGAGCCAGACGCCACCCAAAAAGTAGGCCTTCCCCAACTCCCCACAGCCCAGGTGGGGAGAAAACCAGAATCATAGGCTTGGAAGGGTCCTTAGAGGTCTTCTAGTCCAGCCCCCTGCTTTAAACAGCCTTTCCAGACAGACAATTGTCGAAATTCTTCTTTTTAAAAAAAAAAAAATCTCCAAAAATGGAGAAGAAAAAAGAAACCTTATTAAAATCAGCCTGCAATACCCCGCACGGCCATTAGGGGGCGAGACCTTCCTTGCAAAGCCCTTTGTCGCCCTCTATAGGCGGACGGCGGCAACTGCAGCAGCAGACTTATCCTTCCTTCCTTCCCTCGCTTCCCGGCCTCTCGCGCAAGCGCAGTGCGGCCGGCGCCCGGCCGGCGCCTTGGAGACACACATGCGCAGACAATGGAGCTTCCCTGTGTGGGGGGGGAGGGGTCCGTCCACACCGCGCTGGCTTCTTTTTTTTTTTTCTTCCTCTTTCCCCCCTCCCTCCCAGGCCGCTAGCGCCAGAGACCGGAGGAGCGCAGGCGCAGTCCGAGGGTGAGTCCGGCGCGCGCTCCCCGGCTTGGAATGCCAGGCCGCGCAGGCGCAGTCGGCGCCGAGGGGAACCCCCTCCTTCCCCTTCCCCCACCCTTCCGTAAGGTTCAGAGGGGGGGTGGAGAAAAAAAAAAGCGGCGCGGGGTGGGGGTGGGGGCTTCGGCTCACGGCTGATGCAGTCGCGGTAGATGATCATGGCTGAGGCGGCGGGCGGGCGGGCGGCGGCAGGCCGGGTGGAAGAGCGCTAGTGGCGGCAGCCCCCGGCGCGAGCGAAGAACGAGGCGGAAAAAGGCCGAGGAGGCGCCTCCGCGGAGCTCATATAGCCAGCAGGGCACGTCCCTGCCATCCGTGCGTCGCCAATCGCCGCGCTCCTCATGACGCACGAAACTGTGACGTAGGCACGCACGCACGCCGGCCGCCCTCTTTCCCGTGGCTCTAGAAGCAAGAAAGTAGACTCGCCCGAGCGCAGGAAGGGACGCGCAGTTTCCGGGTTCGCTTGTCATGATTTGAGCCTATGGAAGAGCAACCCCACCCATCCCCCACCGAAAGGGAAACGAAGCCCATCCGCTGGAGTTGTTTATGTAGTTCCAGCAAATTAGGGTTATATTATATCTCTCTCTGCCTCGAATGGGGGCCCTTAAGCATCTCGGAGTGGATTGCAATGTCTAAATGCTTGCATTATTTCTTTTCAGTCTGGCCAGGCTACAGAGAACTTTTTACATTTAAATAAATTCTTAATCTAATTTTAAATGAATTAAATTCTTCCTCAAGGGAAAAAAAAACCCAGTTCAGTTGCCTTTTGAGAAAGCCCCTTTGAGACAACTACGGTATGACCTGGATGACTGAGAATTTGCATAGGCATTTTAATTGAATTGTCTGCTGTTGGGAAAATCCTCATGGCTCACTTGCAATTGGAAACCTTTCAGGAGGGCAAATTAGTAGCAAAAACGTCCATAAGTCCTCGGCTCATGACCATAATTGAGCTCAGAATTTATGTTGCTAATTGAGACAGTTGTGAAGTGAGTTCGCCCCATCTTACGACCTTTCTTGCCATGGTTTTTAAGCGAATCACTGCAGTTAAGTCAGTAACACGGTTGATAAGTGAACTTGGCATGACTTTGCTTGTCAGAAGGTCGCAAAAGGAAATCATGTGACACTGTGACCGTCATAAATATGAGTCAGTTGCCAAGCATCTGAATTTTGGTCAGGTGAGCTGCAGTGGTCATAAAAGTAAAAACAACATAAGTCACATTTTTCAGTGCCGTTGTAACTTGAAGCGGTCACTAAACAAATGCTTGGAAGGCAAGGGCTACTTGCATTTTGCAGAAAAATTAGTTCCAACTGGAGTTCAAATGTCAAACTGTATCTTTGAAAACTTTTCTTAAGAAAATTAACAATGTGAAAAGACCCTCATTTAAAACCAGAGACTTAAGTTTCATTCAAAGCTCTTCCGGCTTTTTTCTCTGTTTTCAAGTCTCCCCTGAAAATCTTTTTGGGAAGACCGAGGCCAAGACTTGGTAGATGAACAGGAGGTGTCAGCTTGAAACTAACTTGTAGTAAATATACTTTAAGCCTGTTTTGACAACTCATCAGGAACAATCTGGAGAAATCATGCAGACTTGGAGTAAGCTTACAAGGCTAATATATAATTATGCATTTAATTTGCAGTGGGTAGCACCATCTGACTGATGTTTCCCGGAAAAGCTGGATTTTTACGGGCTCTCCGAAAATATCATCGTGATCGGCTAGGAGGAACTTTGGGAGGTAAGCAAAACATTGGAAAAAATAAACTCTTTTATTAAAATAAAACATTTTAGCTGTATTGGAAGTAATATTGACTAACAAACAGCAAATAATTAGTATCGGTTTATTGACATGTAGTTCCTGTACTTTAGACATATAAAATAATCCTGAATATGTCCAAACGGTGGATAACGCCAGCCAAGACTTCAGCTGTTCTCAAAAAGCTAGTTGTATCTCAGTGGTATCTGAATCGCAGTTGAGGGAGAAAGGCATCAGAAATCTCAAGTCTATAGGCAAGATTGTGTGTTTGTGTGTGAAAGAGAGAGAGAGAGAGAGAGAGAGAGAGAGAGAGAGAGAGCGCCTATGTATGTGTGTATACATATGTGTACCCACACATGTGTATTTGGGAAGAAAACAGGGCAAATCACTTCTCTAGCCCAGGCGTTTCTTCACCACAAGGGCCACTTTTGATTAGTAGGAAGCTGAGCTACCTATTACTCTTCCTTTGCTGACTTCAGCTCCACCGGATGGAGATTCCCAGTCTCTGCCCCCTCCCCTTCCCCCTCTCTTTCTCTCTCTCTCTCTCTCTGTCTGTCTGCCTGCCTCTGACTCTTTTTTTTCCTCTTTTTCTTTCTCTCCCTTTCTCTTTTCTTTCCCTTTCTCTCTTTTTGTTTCTGTCTTTCTCTCTCTCTTTCTCTTTGTCTCTTTTTTCTCTTTGTCTCTCTTTCTTTTTTCCACTTTCTCTCTTTTCTCTTTCTCTTTGACTTCTTTCCCTTTCTGTCTTTTGCTCTTTCTGTGTCTTTCTGTCTCTCTCTCTTTCTTTTTCCCATATTTCTCTCTTTTTTCTTTCTCTCTGTCCATCTTTTTCACTTTCTCTTTGTTCAGTGGTGGGATTCAAGTAATTCAACAACCGGTTCTCTGCCCTAATGATTTCTTCCAACAACCAGTTCACCAAACTGCTCAGAAAGTTAACAACCGGTTCTCCCGAAATGGTGCGAACCAGCTGAATCCCACCACTGTCTTTGTTTCCTTTTCACTTTTTTCTCTTTCTTTCTTTTTCACTTTCTCTCCTTTCTCTTTGACTTCTTACTCTTTCTGACTTTTTCTCTTTCTGTGTCTTTCTGTCTCTCTCTCTTTCTTTTCCCCCTTTCTCTCTTTTTTCTTTCTCTATGTCCCTGTCTTTTTCACTTTCTCTTTGTTTCCTTTTCACTTTTTTCTCTTTCTTTCTTTTTCACTCTCTCCCCTTTCTCTTTGACTTCTTACTCTTTCTGTCTTTTTCTCTTTCTGTGTCTTTCTGGCTCTCTTTTTTCTTTCTTTCTCGTTTTCTTTCTTTTTCACGTTTTTTCCTCTTTCTCTTTCTCTTTCCCTTTCTCTCTTTTTTTCTTTCTCCCTGTCTTTTTCACTTTCTCTTTGTTTCCTTTTCACTTTTTTCTCTTTCTTTTTCACTTTCTCTCCTTTCTCTTTGACTTCTTACTCTTTCTGTCTTTTTCTCTTTCTGTGTCTTTCTGGCTCTCTTTTTTCTTTCTTTCTCGTTTTCTTTCTTTTTCACTTTTTTCCCTCTTTCTCTTTCCCTTTCTCTCTTTTTTTCTTTCTCCCTGTCTTTTTCACTTTCTCTTTGTTTCTCTCTCACACACACACACCCAGAGGCTCTCTTTCCCTTGAGTTGCCTCCGCTGGGGTCCTGGGCGTCTCTCCCTCTCTCGCCGGGTCCCTTGGGGAGGAGCTCGGAGCGATTGGCGGGGAGGCTCGGCCGGCTTCTGTGAGCTCCTTCCCTCCCTCCGTCCCTCCCTCCTTGCCTTGCCTTTCCTTCCCTTCCTTCCCCTCCTGGCCGCTGCCTGCTCGGGGTCCCGGGGGCGCTTCTGCGGAGCCTTCTGGCCGGTAAGTGAGCCTGGGGGGGGGGCATTGGTGGGGGGAGGGTCTGCAAGCCTTCCTAATAATCCCGGGGCTCTTTTGCAAAAGGAGCAGCAAAGCCCCGCGGGCGCCGGGTTGCAAAGCGCGCCCGGCCGGCTGGGCGCTCCCCTCCACCGGCTCCTCCTCCTCCTCCTCCTCCTCCGCCCGGACCCTTCCCGGCTGCCCGAGCTCCGTCCCTGCCTGGGCTGCCCACTCGGGAGCCGCCCGCGGGGAGGAACAGCCGGCTCCCCCTTTTGCCGGCAGCCTGGACCGCGGAGGCGCCGCGCAAGCCGCCCTTGCGGAGCCCTCATGCTGAATTACACCTGGCTGTTGGAGCGGCTGGTGGGAAAGGTGAGCCGCGGGATGGGAGGCCACGGGGAAAGCCGAGGAAAGTCCCAAAGCCTCGCACAACCCTGCTGGACGCCTAGTTCTTCGCTTAGTTGACCCAGGTTACGACAGTCCTGGAAAAAGTGACTTATGACCGGTTTTTATGTTAATTCCCACAGTCACGTGGCCAAAAATTCAGAGGCTTGGCAACTGGCATGTACTTCTGACGGTTGCAGCGTCCTCCTGGGGAATCACGTGTGATTCCCCTCTGGCGACCTTTTGACAGGCAATGGGGGAAGCCAGATTCGCTTAACAACCGTGGGACTAACTTAACAAGGGCAGTGATTCGCTTAACGACATTCGTAAGAAAGGTCATAAAACGGGGCAAAGCTCACTTAACAACAGCTCTTGCTTAGCCGTTGAAATGTTGGGCTCCATTGGGGTTGTAAGTTGTGCTCCTGAGCCCTTTAAAACCTCCACTGGGTGGGTCTGGGATGTTCCCCCAGGAACCCAATTTGATTTCACAAGGTTTGCTCTTTAGCGGTGCTCAAATATGTTTTGCGGTATGTCAAGAAGATTCGGTTTAAGAGGTTCACGCAGCCCTCTGAACCAATAAAGTAACCAAATAAGCTTGCTTCTTTTGACACTCTAAGCCTCTAAAGAACTAAACCAAGCTTAACCCTAAGGGGGTTTAAGGTCTGATGCCTTTAAGTCCTTTTACTGATACGGTTAAGTTCATTGTCAGATGATGGGCATACTTGGATAAAAATAGCTTTTTAATGGTGCTTAATATTCTGAAATATTCCATGAAATATTCTGGGAAAGAACATTAGGCCTCCATTGAAGACAATAGATGTAATCCTGGAGGCATTTTATGTTCCATAGGGTGTTTTCTTAAAGGTACAAAGACTATATTGTATGTTGCATATAATACACAACTTATTGTATAATATTGTATAATGTTTTCTGAAAGGTACAACAACCATATTGCATAATAAAGGACAAATCTGAAAAGAGATTCCACAAGGATAAAAAAAAAAATTGCTTGTATTGATGAGTTTGCCTTAAAGTAAAAGAAAATTAAAGAGGAAAACCAAAAAAACCTTTACAAAACTGCATATCCTACTACAAATATCTAAACTCAAAAGAGTACACATAAACTTATTTAAACAATGGTAATTCTGCTTCCATATTTTTCAAAGGAATGTATAAAAAACCTTGTGCCTTAAGTGTTTGGCGCTGTCAAAGTTAAATGACCAAACTTT
Source organism: Pantherophis guttatus (assembly GCF_059756535.1). Taxonomy (NCBI): domain Eukaryota; kingdom Metazoa; phylum Chordata; class Lepidosauria; order Squamata; family Colubridae; genus Pantherophis; species Pantherophis guttatus. Next base: position 129,917,871 of record NC_142067.1, read on the forward strand.
TCAAAGTTTTTGAAAGAGAAATATAGTTTATAGTTTATTGGATTTCTATACCGCCCTTCTCCCAGGGGACTCATTAAAACACATGAATTTATAAAATTTAAAACCAATTAAAACAAATACATACAATTTGGCCCTCAAATTAAAACACACATACACCCACTGAAAATTCATATTAGGCCAGTCTAAAGGACAAGGTTTTTCCCCCCTTAAATAAAAGGCTGTCCTTTATAATAAAGGATGTGGGGGGGGGGGGGAAGGGTCAGTGTAACCATGAGCCAAATCTGATCTCATGTAAAAAATGGCAATTGATCCATGGGAAGCTTTCCTATCTTTTAAGGAAGAAAAGATATTGGCAGGCGTGAAGATTGGCTGGCTGCTTTGAAAACAAGACAGGGCTGGGAAGGGGGAATGTGGGTTTGTTTGGTTTGCGCTGTCTGTTGTGTAAACCCTCCCAAGTTAGTAGCACGTGATCCCACAATTGTAAATCCAGACGCCTGAGGGCTCTAGGTTACTTCTCCTTGACCTCCTGGGTTTTGAGAATGGGGGCTGGGGAAAGAAAGCTGCAGCAATTGAGAAAGGGGGGGGGTGGAGTGAACAGGGGGCTGCAACAGACGAGGGCCAGGATGAAAATTCGGAGAGAGAGAGGTGGGCACCGCATGATCAAAAGCTGTCAGGAGGAGACAGGCTAAAGTTCACATCCTGATTTTGAAATGAGCTAATCCGAAATTGTTGGCTGCTGGTGGTTCCATGAGAGGCGTGATCCTGGAAAAGTTTCCCAGGACAAGTGTTTTTTTTTTTTTTTAGGAATAGCAATTTAAAAAAAAAGAGAATACAGAATACAAAATAGAATACAGAATAACAAGAGTTTTGGAAGGGACCTTGGAGATCTTCTGGTCCAGAGCCCTGCTTTAACAGGAGGCCTTATACCAGTGTTGGCTAACCTTTTTGCCGTCACGTGTCAAAAGCGGGGGGAGTCACATGCACGTGTGCCCACCCATAATTCAATGCATCCCAACCTCCCCGTGCATGCGTGTGCGACCCCCCACAGCACTCCCCCCCATAGGCCCATTTTTCACCCTCCCCAGGCTCCAGAGACTTTCTTGGCGCCTGGGGAGGGTGAAAACAGCCTTCCCCACCCCTCCGGAGGCTGGAAATGGCCCATTTCCTGACTTCCGGTGGGCCCGGAAGACCCAAAAATCAGTTGGTTGGCACGCACATGTGTGCTGGAGCTGAGCTAGGGAAACTCTCACGTGCCCACAGATATGGCTCCACGTGCCACCTATGGCACGCGTGCCATAGGTTCGCCATCACGGCCTTATACCATCCCAGACAAATGACTGTCCAGTCTCTTCTTGAAAACCTGCAGTGATGGAGCACCCACAACTTCTGGTGGCAAGCCGTTCCACTGGTTAATTGTTCTGATGCATTTGCATGACAGAGAGAGAGAGGGTGGGTGTAAAAAGGAAAAAAAAACTGATATTCAACGTCATTTTTTAAAAAGCCCAAATAAAATTACTCAGCAATAAGTTCCAGAATCAAGAGAAAATGCATTGGAATGTTACTGTTAGATGGAGCGATTTTTCTGATTCGTCGTCCCCATTTTATCCATGTTTTGGGGGGTTCAGGAAAATGTCCTTGTAGCCAGTTGGACTCCCAAGTACTGTGTCTATGAGGTTTTTCTGCCAATAGTACTAAAGTTGTCTGAAATAGCGTCTCCTGCTTTTTTTTTTAATTTGATTTATTGAATCAATAAAGCAGAAGGCTGGACTAGAAGACCTCCAAGGTCCCTTCCAACTCTTATTTACGTTGCTGAGCCACCAGGCCCTTTTCACCCTCCCCAGACTCCAGAGGCTTTCTAGGAGCCTGGGGAGGGTGAAAACAGCCTTCCCCACCCCCCGGAGGCCAGAAACAGCCCGTTTCCTGACTTCCGGTGGGCCCGGAAGGCCTGAAAATGCGCTGGAGTTGAGCTAGGGCAATGCTCGTGTGCCCACAGATATGGCTCGCGTGCCATAGGTTCACCATCACGGGTATAGGGTCTCCTGCTTGACAGGGATGGACTAGTTGACCTCAAAGGTACCTTCCAACTCCGTTACTCTATTCTGCTTCAAACGGTCACTCAGCAAACAACTGTAAGTCAAAGGGGCTGGGGCTGGAGGGCTGTGCACGGACCAATCCCTGCCCTACCAGGAAGATGTTTTTAAGAACAGTGTTGTGTCGTTGTGTTGTCTTGCAGAGGGAAGAGACACGCAGGAGCATGGCGGCTTTGAACTGGAAGCCATTTGTGTACGGAGGGCTGGCTTCCATCACTGCAGAATGTGGTGCGTATTTGAACTCTGAAATAATCCAGACGGACGATTAGTGCTCATTTAGAAAACTGCCCGGGGCAGTTGTTTCATTAACTTGGAACTGACCCTTGCATGCCAACGTGCCTTGGCATCAAAATCTTTGCAAGCTCACATGTCATAACTAAAGTGGGCCCTGCACGAGGGGACCATCATCTAACTCAGAGGTCTTCAAACTTGGCAGACTTGAAGACTTGTGGACTTCAACTCCCAGAATTCTCCAGCCAGCTGGCTGGAGAATTCTGGGAGTTGAAGTCCACAAGTCTTCAAGCTGCCAAGTTTGAAGACCTCTGATCTAAATGAATGCTTTTGCAACTTGTTCATTTTTTTTTAAAGTCCTTGCCTTATGACTACAATTGTCCCCAAAATTTCTGTTGCTAAATGAGACCTTTGTTAAGTGAATTTTGCCCCATGGTCTGATCTTTTTTTTTTTTTTCCTAGAATTGTTAAGCGAATTAAGTTAGTAACCGAGTTATTAAGTGAATCTGGCTTCCTCAGTTTGCAAAAGGGGATGATCACATGAGCCCGGAAACACTGCAACCGTCATAAGTACGAGTCAGTTGCCAAGCGTCTGAATTTTAAATCATGTCACCCTGGCGATGCTGCAATGGTCATCAGTGTGAAAAACAGTCACAAGTTACTATTTTCAGTGACTTTGAATGGTCTCTAAGCAAACTGTTATAAGTCAAGGACTTTGTGCCCTTGTCTATTTCTTTAACAAAAAGATGGCAGGTTTTAATTTCAGTTTTGGAATGAGCAAAATATTTCAACAGCTGTCTCTCAAGGTTGAAGAAGTTGGAAGTTGGTAGTTTGCTTGCAAACCGTTAATGATTTTTTTATTTTTAGTTGGGTAATGAAACGTGGCCTTAATTGTTATGAAGGTTTCTTGGAGATAAATCTTATTTTAAAAGCATAGTTAAAGGACCTCAATTACCTTGCAAGTCATAAATGCAGATCCTTCCTTTTCAACATGGGGAATTTGATTTTGAAGCCTGCTTGAAACAGCTGAGCTATAAATTTTGAATTTTAAAAAAAGGAATTTTAAAAGGAAGACTTACATTTCTGGAAAAAAGGGGAATTTTAACTTCTTTAAACCTAAGTTTCTTTCTAAGTAAATCTACATTGTGATTGAATTTTGATACAGTATAAACTGGGGAAAGGAAAAAGTGTGGAGGTATCCAGGTGTTTTTTTTTTCATAAAAGGCAGGAAATTAATACTTCAGCACAAAAACAGAATGTCTAAGTCTCCAGCGTAACTAGATGTTTGCAAAAGCGATCAGAATATTATTGTACCTCCTAGGAATGTACTTTCCTATTGTTTAAAGCTTGCTCCCAGCCCGTGGAATGCAATTATGGCTCCTATTTTTCTTTCAACATCTTTTGATTTATCTGAACTTGCAGTCCATTGTACTGTTAAGAGTTTATTTTGTGTGTGCGTGGTTCACACTTTAATTATTCACAGTGCCTTGAACAAAACTGGCACATATACAGTAACAACACTACCCAGATATTCTAACAGACAACGGAATGGGGAATAGCAGATTTATAGATAATTTGAATTATAGATAATTTGAAGGGTTTGATAGATGATTTGAAGGGTTTGATAAATTATAAATAATTCGAAGGGTTTGATAAAAGCACATTTTTATTTTTAATGAAATCAGCCATTTTTTTAATGGCTTGCCACCAGAAATTGTGGGGGCTCCATCATTGGAGGTTTTAAGAAGAGACTGGATAGATATTTGACTGTGATGGTACAGGGTCTCCTGCTTGAGCAAGGGGTTGGACTAGAAGACCTCTGAGGTCCCTTCCAACTCTGTAATTCTGTAATCCTGGATATACAGGTTATTTAAAAAGGCACATATGTACGCAGCACACACAAACACACATGTATATTATGTCCAATTTATGTCAGAAACCAAGTTTGCTTCATTCTGGAATGTACGGTATGCATTTCTGTAAATTTATAATTCGTGAACTAACCAGTTTTCTCTTGGGCACGAAGGTACTTTCCCAATCGATCTGACGAAGACGCGGCTGCAGGTCCAAGGCCAGAAAAATGATGCCAAGCATAAAGACATCCGTTACCGTGGAATGCTTCACGCGTTAGTGAAAATAGTCAGGGAAGAAGGATTGAAGGCTTTATACTCTGGGTAAGATTTCTCACCTTGTCTTGTCCTGTGTATTGTTGAAATGTGCAAATGTGTCTCTAGTTAAATAGTTTGAGTGACAAACCTGTGTGCAGCATGCTGTATTTTTATTTTTCGTCTGTTTAATCGTAACCAGTACTCGGAGACAAATCCTGGACAAATCCTTGCAAGGTTTTCTTGACAAGGTTTCCAGAAGTGGTTTGCCATTGCTTCCTTTTTAGGGCTGAGAGAACATGACTGGTCCAAGGTCACCCAACTGGCTTTGTGGACTAGAACTCACAGTCTCCTGGTTTCTGGCCTGATGCCTTAACCAGTGGCCCAAATTGGCCTCCCAAACTGATTATCTTAGACCTAATTTTTGGACCTAATTCTGAGTCACATCCTAGCTTATTTTCCTAGTGGATTAATTGATAATTAAGATGGCATTTCTCTTGAAGGAAAAAGACATTTACATGCTTTGTCGATGAATTGTATGCAAAATTGTACAGCTTTCTAAGTGCAAATGTGGCTTTTAAAGTTTGGGGTGTGCTAAAACTTTTCCCCCTGTAGTGTGCATTTACGCAAACATGTATACATTCCCAATAAGTTTGATTATGAACGTGCTGAACAATTCTAGAAAAGCTTTGTGTTCCCTAAAATTCTCTATTTTTTTCTCTGGAACATTTAAATCCGAAATTCGGGATTTGGGGGGGGGGGAACCTTTTGGAAAAGGTACATTTTTGCCTCTGCTGCTTTGCACACAATTGTTGGTGATTTCTGCATTTACAGATTCTTCGCAAATTCCCTTGGGAGTTAAACTTGGGTCTGAGTTTGTAGAAGTCCATATCCCTACGGTAGCTGAGAACTGTTTCCAGCAACAGCTGATTCAACCAGTAATAACGGATATAAGAGAGAGAGTTTGGTGTAGTGCTTAAGGCCCCGTACTAGAAACCGGGAGACTGTGAGTTCTAGTTTAACCTTAGGCATGAAACCCAACTGAATGATTTGGGGCCAATTGCTATCTCTCAGCCCTAAAAAGAAGAAGAATGGAAGGACGCATCATTTTGTAAAAAAAAAAACCTTGCCAAGAAAACAGCAGGATGTCGTAGAAACAGTGACCAAGAGAGATTCAAAGGAACCAAATAAACAAATATAAATCTTTCTTAATTTGTGCTGATGGGCAACTATCCTTGGAGCCCCCTGAGCATTTCTGCTGCCACCAAGGTGGTCATAACTTCCTCACCTCGAGTATTAAGTGTTTAGAAGACTACAGGACAGCCTGGCCCCTGATTTTATTACGCCCGTGTTCTCCTCTTGCAGAATTGCTCCAGCTATGTTACGCCAGGCCTCTTACGGGACCATAAAAATAGGCACTTATCAGAGCTTGAAAAGAATATTTATCGAACGGCCCGAAGGTAAGTGGATTTTTCCCCCCAGATCCGAGCTGCATTTCTTAGATCAAAGATAAAGAGAGGTCAGAGCAGAGAACGTAGGAAGCTAGAAGAGTTTTAATGCAAGGGGACAGTTAAGAGAATAACAGAGTTGGAAGCCGGTAGAGATTCTCAGTCATCCAGGTTTTTCAGGAGGCAACTGGACTTTCTTGTTTTTTTCCTTTGAAGACATTTCACTTCTCATCCAAGAAGGTTCTTCAGCTCTGAAAGGATGTTAGGGAAGGGAAGGATTTATATTCCTCGCAGACAGCTGGTCACTTGCATCCTTTTAAAGAGTCATTGAGACCACTTGGAGGCTTCTCTGTGTCCTCAGGGTCACCTGAGTAGTGAAAATGGTTCCTGTAGTCTGCAGTTTTTCTCCCTGGAAATTCATTCTGACTCCCACCCCATTCAAAGGCGGCTCATCCCAAATTGCATAGCTAAAAGTCTGTGGAGATTCTCGGTCATCCAGGTCATGGTTGTCCCAAAAATGCTTTTTCAAGAGGCAACTGGACTTTCTTGGTTTTTTGTTTTGAAGATGTTTCACTTCTCATCCAAGAAGCTTCTTCAGCTCCGACAGGATAGTGGACGGGATAATCCTTCCCTTCCCCACCATCCAGTCAGAGCTGAAGAAGCTTCTTGGATGAGAAGCGAAACGTCTTTAAGGAAAAAACAAAGTTGCCTCCTGAAAAAGCACCTTCGGGTCAACAGAATTGGGAGGGACCTTGGAGGTCTTCTAGTCCAACCCCCTGCTCAGAAAACCTGCTCTTCCACTCCTCAAGAGACCATATACCCGTGATGGCGAACCTTGATAGATATATAGATATATAGATATCTATTTTCTTACTTTTTTCTTCCTTTTCGTAGGCTTTATGTGTGTTTTTCTTTTAGTCAGGTTTCTCCTACGTAACCAAGATTTTTCTTTCTACAGCCCTAGCTCAGTGGAGTCACATCCACAAAAATCTTGGTTACGTAGGAGAAACCTGGCTAAAAGAAAAACATATATAGATGTATAGATATATAGATGATATATAGATATATATCTGTGGGCACGCGAGCATTGCCCTAGCTCAGCTCCAGTGTGCATGCGAACGCTGGCCAACTGATTTTCGGTCCTTCTTGGCCCACCGGAAGTCAGGAAACGGGCTGTTTCCGGCCTCCGGAGGCCCTCCAGGCGGGGTGAGAAGGCCATTTTACCCTCCCCAGGCTCCTAGAAAGCCTCTGGAGCCTGGGGAGGGCAAAAAAACAGGCCTACCGGGCCCACCGTACCATCGCATGCCAAAGCGGGGGCTGTGGGGGGGCCATTCCACTGATTAATTGTTCTCACTGTCCGGAAATTTCTCCTTAGTTCTAGGGTGCTTCTCTCCTTGATCTCAGACAAACGGTTGTCCAATCTCTCCTTAAAAACTCCCAGTGTTGGAGATACTTCCAGCTGCATTAAGACACTTCAAAGGAAAAAAAAAAACCGATGCCAAGAAAACTTCAGGTTCTAATCAAAACTGGTTTGGACACCCAAATATAAACCCTTGAGCGTAATGAATTTTTTTCCCCCCCATAAACAGACGAAACACTGGCTGTCAATGTGTTGTGTGGGATTCTGTCTGGGGTCGTTTCCTCTTCCATTGCTAACCCCACCGATGTGTTGAAGGTAAGTTCTTAGGCTTCTACTTTATTTTATTTTGCATCCAAGAGCCAAAGGTATTTCAGATAAAGCAAGGTGTGTGCCTAGTCGACTTGTGAATGTTCCGAGGAACTAAAAAAACTCGTATGTGTAAAACACAAAACTGAAACTGTTTTTTAATTTTTTATTTATTTTTATTTTATTTCGAATTTATATACCGCACCTTCTCCCGAGGGACTCAGGGCGGTGTACAGCCAGATAAAAACATACAATACAAACATTAAAAACAATTAAAAAGATATATTAATGGAATAAGAGGGTTGGGGATTCTGCCTATTTTGGAGATCAGATTACAGGCAGTCCTTGAGTGGTGCTGTGGCCTAGAAGTGGAGGTCTCACCTCACAATCAGGAGGTTGTGAGTTTGATCCTAGGTAGAGATAAATATTTCTCTCCCTGGGCACAAAGAGAATCTATCTACTGAACAAAACTCCGCATTGGTGACAGGAAGGGCATCCGGCCAGTAAAACACTCAGCTCCATTCAGTTGCCCAGACTCCACCCCGCAAGGGATTAGGAGGTCATTAAAAGAAAATTGATTACAGGCAGTCCTTGACTTTACAACGGTTCATTTAGTGACGGTTCAAAGTTACAATGGCACTGAAAAACTAACACATGAACATTTTTCACACATACGACCGCTTGCAGAATCCCCGGGTTCGTGTGATCAAAATTCAAGACCGTTGGCCACTGACTCATATTTACGACGGTTGCATTGTCCCAGGATCGTGTGCGATCCCGTTTTGCGACCGTCTTGACAACCAAAGTCAATGGAGAAATCAGGTTCATTTAACAACCGTTATTATTAACTTTAATAAGTGGAGTGATTCCCTTTTAACAGCTGTGCCAAGAAAAATCGTACAGTGGGGCAAAACTCACTTAATAAATGTTTCATGTAGCAATAGAAGTTTTGCTACACGAATTGCAGTCATAAGTCAAGGACTGCCTGTACTTTTGCAGTTCTCTTTTTTAAGAAGAATAAATCCATCCTTGCGTCTTAGTTGTTATAGAAAAATAATGTATGTTAAATAGATGTAAATAAGTGACATAGATTGTTATGGTTTTCGTAATACAGGAATTTTCAGCCTGTCTTTAAAGCCCAATTTAAAGCAAAAACTAATTAGCTTCAAGTCCTTGTCGGATGTCTTCTCAGGACCTTACAAGGGACATGCAGCTAAGCTAGTTCTTAAATATCACCATCTGGAATTCGATATTATTAGCCCTTCTAACTTTCTGAGTCACCTCTCTGGAATGAGAGTTGAGAGCTTCCAAAACTGTCTCTTTGCCCAAGGAGTAAGAGGAGGGGGCCTGGAGACCCGCACTCATCATTTGGCTAATGGATGCGGCCAGATTTCATCTCTGCTCCAAGTCAGGAGGAAACATCACTTCCTATTAAAATGGAATCCGGTCCGTTGTTTGAGATTTACGGACTTTCTTGCTGCAGTCATTAAGTTAGTCACACGGTTGCTAAGTGAATCTGGCTTCCCCCACTGACTTTGTTTGTCGGGAGCTCACAAAAAGGGATCACGAGACTCCGGGACAATGCAACCGTCATAAGTACCTGCCAGTTGCCATGCATTTGAATTTTGATCACATGATCATGGGATTGTAAGTGTGAAAAACTGTCATAAGTCACTTTTTTTCCAGTGCTGTTGCAACTTCAAACAGTCACTAAATGAAGGTTGTAAGCCAAGGACTGCCTGTATCTCATCCCACCCAATATTAATTATTCCACCTGGTTGTCGTTTTCTCTGTCTCCCCATAAAACCATCCTTGGTCCTTTTAAGTGTGGAGCAGCAGTTCCACTTTTTATATACAGGTGGTCTATATACAGGTGGTCCTTGACTTACGACAGTTCGTTTAGTGACCGTTCAATGTTACAAGGGCACTGAAAAAAGTTATGCCCGTTTTTCACACTTACAACCGTTGCAGCATCCTCGTGTTCACACGATCAGAATTCGGACGCTCGCCAACTGACTCGTATTTATGACGATCGCCGTGTCCTGGGATCACATGATCCCCTTTTGCGACCTTCTGATGAACAAAGTCCCAATCTGAGGACCCAGATTGTTAGTGGGCAATATGCTATTTAGTATACTGTCTTTGGTGTAAGCCGCCCACAGTCCTCTAGAAATATGACTAATAAACAAATAAATAAATAAAGTCAATGGGGAAGCCAGATTCACTTAACAACCCTGTTACTCACTTGCAGTGCTGTGCTGTGCAGTGATTCGCTTAACAACAGTGGCAAGAAAGTTCGTAAAATGGGACAAAGCTCACTTAACAAGTGTCTCTTGGTTAGGAGCATAAATTTTGGGCTCAATTGTGGTCGTAAGTCGAGGACTGCCTGTGCAGGGAATCCTCAATTTACAACCATTTGCTAACTTAAATCTCTCTTTTTCTGACACTATTAAGATAGCAAAGGCCATTCCTGGCGGGCCTAGCTCTTTTCTCTTTTCTCTTTTCTCTTTTCTCTTTTCTCTTTTCTCTTTTCTCTTTTCTCTTTTCTCTTTTCTTGTGTTGTTCATTTATCCCCAAGGAAACAAACATTCTGTTGGGGTAATGATAAGGGGGAAAAAAAACCTCTTTATCTGTAATGCAGCAAGTCATGAGAAGAAAATAGTTGAGCGTGTGAGTAGTATCTAATTTAAGACCTAGGCTATGTTCTCATTCCTCTAGCTCTCCATTAAGTGAGCTTCCCCTGCTGTGAGGTCAACTTGCATTTCTTATGAAGCTTTATTTTCCTGTTTTTCAATCAGAGGCCTTGTACCAGTCCTGGAAGAAATATTTTTCCCCTTAATGTAGGATGATTTCTCTTTCTTTCTTTCTTTCTTTCTTTCTTTCTTTCTTTCTTTCTTTCTTTCTTTCTTTCTTTCTTTCTTTCTTTCTTTCTTTCTTTCTTTCTTTCTTTCCTTCCTTCCTTCCTTCCTTCCTTCCTATCTTTCTTGTTTTTTATTAACAACTCAAGACAGCCAATGTACAGTATTTAATACTCCTTCCACCTCCTATTTTTCATACAACAACAACCCTGTGAGGTGAATTGGGTTGAGAGAGTGAGACTGGCCTAAGTAACCCAGATGGTTTTTGTGGCTAACGCAGGAGTAGAACTCACCATCTCCTGGTGATTGACCCCAAATCACCCTTTTGGCTTCCATGTCTAATGCGGGACTTGAACTCACAGTTTCCTGGTTTCTAGCCTGGTGTTTTAACCACTAGACCAAACTGGCTTCCCATTTATGCCCATTTTTAAGCATTTTACATTTTGGAGATGAATTTTCCCTTTCATATTTTGTTCAGCGTTTCCTTTGGAATCCTTTCGATACCCAGCAGTCTCTTTCTTTCTTTCTTTTTTTTAAATTTTCTTTAAATTTTCTTTTAATACAAACATTCCATTTTTCATTAAACAGTGTGTCATCTGGGTATAAAATTCTTTGTGTCTTAACGATTAAACTTACCACCATATTCATGTATTTTGTTTTTCTTTTCCAAGCCAAAGAAAACGGTTGCTCCCTCCAAAAAAAAAAAATTGGGTGTAAAACACATGATATAGAAGAGACAACTTTTCTCCTGCCAAGAACTGCAATCTCGCATGTTCACATTTTAAATAGGACTGGTACAAGGAGTCAGGTTGAGCCGTAGCCAAAAGTGGGCAGAGATCTGGCATTCTTGAAATAATAGAAAATACTTGTAGCTCGGGTTTTGAAACGAGCTGGGAGATCAAACCTCTGCCAATATCGTGTTCTTTTCCTATTTCTCTTCCTGGATGTATTCTCTCTCTCTCTCTCTTCCCCTTCCTCCTCGCCCCCTCCCAAAGGGCAAGAGACCTAAAATAACCTCTCAAAGACGCCCTTTGAAATTAAGCTGCCCACCCCTGGTTTAGAGTTACAGGAGAGCCAGATGGATGCTGGCGAGCTGTTTTGATTGACAGCCCCACAGATACGAAAATATGCCTTCTCATTTCATCACTGGAAGACTGCAGGATGATTAAAATGTGACCCCTTTTCTGTTTTGTGTTGTTGTTTTTTTCCTTCTTTCCCATCCTCGACTAATCCTAGATCAGGATGCAAGCCCAAGGAAGTCTCATCGAAGGCGGCATGTTTGGGAACTTCATGAATATTTATCAGAACGAAGGTACCCGAGGCTTGTGGAAGGCAAGTTATTCAATACATTTCAGAAACATGCCAAGCTCTTCCATTGCAGCTTGAGAAAGTTCACAGGGCAGGCAAAGGAACTCCTTCTGGATTGTGGGGTTTTTTTTCCCCCGATTAGACAAGACGGTGTTTTGTGATTTAAAGTTGAAAATGATATTATTATATCTATTGTGTTTATAGATATGTAGAAAAATATTTCTTGATTTGTGGATTTTATGGGAATATTTTGTACTGACAGTTTCTAATGCTGCGAAATACCACTTAGACTTATATACCACTTCACAGTGCCTTAAAGCCCTCTCTTAAGTGGTTTACAAAGTCAGCAAACTGGGTCCTCATTTTATCAACCTCGGAAGGATGGAAGGCTGAGTCAACCTTGAGCTGGTCAGGATCAAACTGCTGGCAGTCAGCAGAAGTAGCCTGCAGTACTGCATTCCAACCACTGCGCCACCACAGTTCTTATGAAAGAAAGAAAGAGAAAAAAGGAAGGAGAAGAAAGGAAGGAAGGAAGAAGGAAAGGAAGGAGAAGGAAGGAAGAGAAAGAGAGAAAGAAAAAAATCAAAGGGAGGGAAGAAGTAAGGAAGGAGAGGAAAGAAGAGGGAGAGAAAACAGAAGGGAAATGAGAGAAGGAGGGAGCAGGAGAGAGAAAAGGAGAAAAAGGAGGGAAGCAAGGAGAGAATAGAGGGAAGGAAAAAAAAGGTAGAAAGAAAAGGAGAGGGGAAGGAGGAGAGGAAGAGAATAGCAATAGCACTTAGACTTATATCGTTTCACGGGGATTAGCTCTCTAAATGGTATACAGAGTCAGCCTGTTGCCCCCCCAAAAATCTGTGTCCTCATTTTACTGATCTCAGAAGGACGGAAGGCTGAGTCAATCTTGAGCCTGTCAGGATCGAACTACTGGCAGTCGGCAGAATTAGCCTGCAATATCACATTCTAACCACTGCGCCACACTATCTACTACCCACAACGTGGCCTGGGAATTAGCAAAACTGAACTGCTCATCGTCAAAGAATTCTGAATTATTTTTGTTCTCCCAACAGAAAGCCCAAAGCGGGAGGTGTCAGTTGTAGAAAACACCCCCAAATCTGTAAGAAGGGGCAGAGAAATCCCTCTTGGCTCCTCATTAGCATCCATCTCTGCATTTCTGAAATATTTGGGAGAAACACTTGCACTTTTTCTCTAAGAATTATTAACGGGAAAACTGAGTGGGTGGGAGAATCCTAAGAATTATTAACATGAAGACGGATGGATGGGGAACTTCAGGTATTTGTCTCCACCACAATTGACAGGTTTTGCTTTGGGTGGAGCAGGGGAATAAAACCAATTCAGATTCTTTCAAGAATGACTTATATTTTCAGAGTTCCTGTAAGGATGATCCCGGAGTAGAATAGCTCCATAAAGAATTGAAGATCACAAAACTCTAAATTATTTCTTCAAGGAGACGTTGCTTTGTTTTGCCACACAGTTGTTGTTTTCCTTTTTGCAGGGAGTCTCTCTTACCGCTCAGAGAGCCGCAGTGGTGGTTGGTGTGGAGCTGCCCATCTATGATCTCACCAAGAAGCACATAATCCTCAGTGGGTTCATGGGAGACACAGTGTACACTCACTTTCTGTAAGTCCGGAAGGAAAGAATCAAGCATATCTTCTAATGTTCCAGATTTGATCGATCTGTGGGACTTTCCCCAGGAGGCAGATGTTGAGACATTGGATGTGTAGAGTTCAACTCCCAGAATTCCTCAGCCGATCTCCTTCTCCTTCTCCTTCTCCTTCTCCTTCTCCTTCTTCTCCTTCTCCTTCTCCTTCTCCTTCTTCTCCTTCTCCTTCTCCTTCTCCTTCTCCTCCTCCTCCTCTTTCTTCTTCTTCTTCTTCTTCTTCTTCTTCTTCTTCTTCTTCTTCTTCTTCTTCTTCTTCCTCTTCCTCTTCCTCTTCCTCTTCCTCTTCTTCTTCTTCTTCTTCTTCTTCTCCTTCTCCTTCTCCTTCTCCTTCTCCTTCTCCTTCTCCTTCTCCTTCTTCTTCTTCTCCTCCTCCTTCTTTTCCTTCTCCTCCTCCTCCTCTTTCTTCTCCTCCTCCTCCTCCTCCTCCTCCTCTTTCTTCTTCTTCTTCTCCTCCTCCTCTTTCTTCTTCTTCTCCTTCTCCTTCTCCTTCTTCTTCTCCTTCCCTCCTCCTCCTCCTCTGCTACTTTTTTACAATCACTATGATAATGATCTATCACTATTGTTGTATGAACACTGAGAGTTTATGCACTGGAGACAAATTCCTTGTGTGTCTAATCACACAGTTCTATTCTTCCTCACTTTCTCTCTCTCCCTCCTTTCCTTTCCTCCCTTCCCCTCCCTCCTCCTCCTCTTCTCCATCTCCATCCCTTCTTCTCCTTCTGCCCCCTCCCCAACTCTCTCCTTCTTCCGCTTTCTCTTCTTCTTCTTCCGCTTTCTCTTCTTCCTCTTCCGCTTTCCCTTCCTCTTTCTTTTCCCCTCCCTGTCCCCATCCTCCTCCTTTTCCTTTCTTCTTCCTTCTCCTCCTCCTCCTCTTCCTTGTCAAAGCCATCAAGTTTGGGAGATGCTGTCCTATGGCATCCTTTGGAAACAACCAAACAATCACACTTGCCTTTGCATTTTCTCGTTCACCGAGAATGGGATTTATATAATACTCTGAATTTAAGGCGGTTTGGATAATACTCTGAATTTCCTCTCTCTCTCTCAGAGCAAGTTTCACATGCGGCTTGGCGGGAGCTTTGGCATCCAACCCCATCGATGTGGTGAGGACGCGGATGATGAATCAGACAAGCTTACGAACGGGGCCCCAGCATGGCTACAAGGGGACTCTAGACTGCTTGCTCCAGGTCAGTAGACTTCCTTCAGGGTCAAGAAGGACGTTAGATAAAAGACATTTCCCTGAACACAATTTGCATTGTTCAATATTGCAGAATAAGGGAGGCTACGTTGGACTGTGACTGAAATCATGGTTTGGTTCAACCATCATGAGTCCCAACAAGGCAAGGGATGATGGAAAGATGTAGTCCAAAATATCTGTTTGTTAGTTGTTATAAACTGACCTTTAGACTTTCTTTGCCTCCATTCTTGGTTCATCTTCAGGGGAAGATCCTGCTTTTATTTTGAATCAAATTCCAGTTCTTTATTGGAAGAAGCCTCTTCAGACGTTGGTTTCAACTCCTAAGGATTAAACTCCATGGGGAAGAGGTTCCTCTCTTGTGCATAAAGAGCCTAAAACTGCAGATAATCCTAGATTTCAGGCCAGTTCTTTCCTAGGAATTAATTCTTGGAGAACCTTTCAGCAGGAGATTCTTAAGAACACCTTCTGATGGAGATGGTTTGTAGACCAGGTGCCTTTGAAAGGAGGCTCTTGACCATTAGTGATAAGGTCCACCATCCGGTCTTCGTTCATCCTTCGTCTGTGTTACAGGATGGGATGGGATACGCTTCTGTTTGCAGACAGGGAAAGAGGCAGTGTCTCCTCTGTTGAACGTGGATTACGGAATATTCAGAGGTTTTTTTCCTTATTTTTCATAGACCTGGAAGAACGAAGGTTTTTTTGCGTTGTACAAAGGATTCTGGCCAAACTGGTTAAGGCTCGGGCCTTGGAATATAATTGTATCCTTTTTCCATACATTTAATTTAATTTATTTTTATTTATATCCCGGATTTTATTATTTGTACAAATAACTCAAGGCAGTGAATATATCCAGCAAACCTTCCTCCTTCTCTTTTTTTCTACAACAGCAGCCTTATGAAGTGGATTGGGCTGAGAGAAAGTGACAGGCCCAAAGTCACTCAACTGGCTTTCATGGCTAAGGCAGGACTAGAACTCACCTTCTCCTGGTGATTGGCCCAAAGTCACCCAGCTGGCTTTCATAACTAAGGCAGGACTAGAACTCACCTTCTCCTGGTGATTGGCCCAAAGTCACCCAGCTGGCTTTCATAACTAAGGGAGGACTAGAACTCCCAGTCTCCTGGTGATTGGCCCAAAGTCAATCAACTGGCTTTCATAGCTAAGGTGGGACTAGAACTCACCATCTCCTGGTGATTGGCCCAAAGTCAATCAACTGGCTTTCATAACTAAGGGAGGACTAGAACTCCCAGTCTCCTGGTGATTGGCCCAAAGTCAATCAACTGGCTTTCATGGCTAAGGTGGGACTAGAACTCACCATCTCCTGGTGATTGGCCCAAAGTCACCCAACTGGCTTTCATAACTAAGGGAGGACTAGAACTCCCAGTCTCCTGGTGATTGGCCCAAAGTCACCCAACTGTCTTTCATGGCTAAGGTGGGACTAGAACTCACTGTCTCCTGGTGATTGGCCCAAAGTCACCCAACTGGCTTTCATAACTAAGGGAGGACTAGAACTCCCAGTCTCCTGGTGATTGGCCCAAAGTCACCCAACTGTCTTTCATGGCTAAGGTGGGACTAGAACTCACTGTCTCCTGGTGATTGGCCCAAAGTCACCCAACTGGCTTTCATAACTAAGGGAGGACTAGAACTCCCAGTCTCCTGGTGATTGGCCCAAAGTCACCCAACTGGCTTTCATGGCTAAGGCAGGACTAGAACTCACTGTCTCCTGGTGATTGGCCCAAAGTCACTCAATTGGCATTTATGTGTAAGGTGGGACTAGAACTCACCGTCTGCCAAAGTCAATCAACTGGCTTTCATAACTAAGGGAGGACTAGAACTCACTGTCTCCTGGTGATTGGCCCAAAGTCACCCAGCCAGCTTTCATGGCTAAGGCGGAACTAGAACTCACCACCTTCTTTCTGGCCTGGTGGTTTAACTGACTCTATATTTTCAAATGTTTACATAAAATATGAAATTCTTTAAAACAAAGTGAATATCCACTTATGCCAAACAAACATAATATTTACTTTGCTTTCTCCATCTTAAAATCTTTTTGCCAGTTATCAATTTTATTACAATTCGAAATAACCACTGTCCTTTAGTCCACAATACGATTTTTGCACTGATGCATAATCCTATGGGAGCAATTGCTTTCTGGATTTTCATTTACTCAAAATTCATTCATTTTCTTCCCTGGTAGCAGAGGGACCATAATAGCAAGTGTATACAAATTTTAATTTACAAAGTTATTTTTTTTCCCTTGCTAAATTGTACCATTTTTGTAATTTGGTGGAAACATTAAAAATACTATGTTGCACTTGCTATTTGTCGTGGGAGAAAATATTCCTTGTAAGAAGTGTGCCGTATCTTATACTTTTTAAGACAGATTGCCCTGACTTCCTTATTCTGAATTAATTGGAATGAATGACTGACATTGCAAATTATACATTTTGAGATTTTGTGACCCACACACATTTTCCATCTTGTGACAAGAACTCAAGAATCTCTATGGATGTAGTTGAGTTCTTCATTTTGTTTTTTCTCTCGCTCTCTATTCTACTCTTAATCATCTTAGAGGATGTCACAAGAGTTAAACCAAATAGAAACATCTTTAAAAGCATATTAAAATATTACATGGAATAATAGCAGGCGATAAAGCTTACTGAATAGATATAATAGCAAGACAGTAATGATACAGTTCAAAATGTTACCACCAATAGGGAATAAATTAGAGGCTTTTAAAATGCGGACAGAAGATCCAAATTCAAAATGTTTGCATCTATATCTATATCTATATCTATATCTATATCTATATCTATATCTATATCTATATCTATATCTATATATCTATATCTATATCTATATCTATATCTATATCTATCTATCTACCTACCTACCTACCTACCTATCTATCTATCTATCTATCTATCTATCTATCTATCTATCTATCTATCTATCTCATAGCAAGCAAATATTTTAGTAATTTCTTAATCTCCAGTCATAAAAGTCTGGATGGGATTTTTAAAAAGATGTATATTGCAATTACTTGTATAAAAAGGAAGATCAACAAAGCTACCTGTTTGAGACACTGCAAGACAGATTAGTTTTAAAAACAGGAAGAAAGTGAACTGTAAAATGCAATTTCTTTCATAGAGAGGAACCAAAATTCTATCTAAATATACTCAACAAAGCTACCTGGTGAGAAACTTGCAAGCAGAATGAGTAGATTTGCTGGAAAAACTGGAGGAAAAGCAACTAAATGCAATTACAGACCCTTTTTCATTTAGTAATAAGGTTCAACACTTTCCTTTTTTTTCCCTTAACAAGCACTAGTTCTTTTTGACTTATGAACAGCTGAAGAAATTGGATTTCTGACAAGCTGAAAATTGAAGAGGCCGTGTCTTCCGCTGGTGGTCTTAGGCCCTCAAGTGCTCTTTCGGGTATCCAAGCTTGCAGAATTGGTGAAATTAAATTGTTGTTGCAAAGAAAGTTGAAGCTCTCAAGCATTACAGAACAGAAGATAACTTGAGAGTGAAAGTCCTTAGCACTGGTTTGGCATTTCATCTTTCATAAATATTACAAACATTTTACTATCGACACGTCTGAACGGGAGCGAGTGAATTTAATAATTAGGCGCAGGGTTTCTTTCAGCCTTCGTTCATTTAAAAATAAGCTCTTTTCCAACAGCCAATAATTCATGTGTTCACAACCTCAAGAATCTGGATTTTATACCAAAGACTAGATTGTGACTAAAGCCTATTTTACAAAGCATCCTATTGTATGGAGTAGCATTGCATAAATAATGTGCAAAACATTTATTTGCAAAACAACGTTGAACATCCTTTTTCTCTTGAAACCCCTCAGTGGCATTTCTTCTTTAAAAAAAAAATAATAATTAGCATTACATTAATGCTGAATTAAATTCGTCACTGTGAGGTTTCAGCAATGTCTTAAAATACTTTGCCCCTATCTGATGATTTGAGTAGACCTAATCTCAAATGTTTTTATTTTAAAAAGATTCCATTGTGGGCAATAGATGAATTCTCTGCATAAACATTACTTGACAGTGCTTTCTGAGAAAGTATTAAACCGCTGCCCTTCTCAATGTTTGGGACAATAATAACATTAAGCAGTACAAGCAATGTTGAGATTATGAAGGCCGATTCATATATGCCAAGTTATGAAATATCTTCTATGCCTGCTTGGATAGACCTGATTTTTCTTCCATTTTCCTGGATTTTGTCCAGAGAAACTACCGTATTTTTTGGAGTATAAGACACACCTACCTTTCTTGGTGAGGAAAAGGAGAAAAAGAAATCTTCCTCTGGCTCTGAGCAATTTTGCCTCGGTTCAGCAAACAGCCTGCTTTACTTTCATTTTCGTTTTCAGCATAGCTTGATTAGCACAAGGAAAAAAAAATCTGCTCCAGCAGTTTACCTCCTTGCAGCAAGCAGCAGAGCCCTGCTAGCAAATCAGCTGAGAGTTGGGAGGCCGATCCAATCAACTTGTGCTAATTAGGCTGTGCTGAAGCTGAAAGGAGTTGGTTTTTTCTTGCTGTTTGCTTGCAAGGAGGTAATTGCTGCGAAGCAGAGGCCAAAGGGTGGGGGCCAGTGGGTGGGCGGGGCTACATTCAGTGTATAAGACACACCTAAATTTTCACCCCCTTTTAGGGGGGAAAAAGGTGTGTCTTATACTCCGAAAAATACGGTAATAACACCTTAAGCACAGACAATTGTTAGTGATTGTTAAGAAGAAAACCCAAAGTCTTCGCTTCCCAAAGACTTCTGCCTTGTATATAAGCAAGTCTTTCTCCCACAAAATATTTAGAAATAAAATTGCCACAGGTGTGGGACCACTTGGAAAACTTCTGTCCATCTCGGCTTCACCACACGGATACACTGAATTGTATCAACCCAATAGGAATTTTATATACGTTTTCAGTTCTGCATAAAAGTGATTTTCATATAGGATCGTATGAACCTTTGAGCCGAAGGTGATAATTTGAGGTCGCTCCATTTTGCTCCAAGAAATTGGACAGTCAACTTGAGACGTCAGACCAGGCCACGTTGACGAAATATATGTATATTTATATCTATATTTGACACAGAAAGGACAGTGTGGTCTTGTTTTGGAAAGAGCTTCATTGAAATCTGTATGCTGACCAGGTCAGACTTACTGAAAGCAAAGGTTAATAATGTGTTTGTTACGTTATGGTTTTAGATTCTGAGAGCATCTTTGTAGAATATGAGTATAATAATAGTTTGTAAGTCGTAGAGACAAAGCTTTAAGTATTTATATGGAAGTGGCTGAAATAATTTATAAATTCCAGCAATACACAGTTTAAAGAATATTGGTTTTTCTATGCAATGTTGAAGGTGCACAAGGCACATATATATATATTGACAAAAGTGTCTTCCATTATAGGATTTTAAAGGTTAAAATGACAGATTTTGGTCACTTTATTAAGAGTGTGTGTCAAACGGGTACAATATTTTTGTTTGAATTGCAGAACAAGTCGAGGTTTAATCCATGACGATGGTCCATGGATTTTGAATTCTAAGATTCAGATTTTAACATGGTTAGAATGGTTTTTTTTTGTAAATTGTTCTGCAGTATATATCGAGGCAAAACTAGAACAGCTTTTTTAAAAAAAAAAATTAGAAAACAAGAGCTAGTTTTTATTACTAACACATTTATATCGAATTTATATTCATGGGCACAAACAGCTTGAATGGAGTTGCAGATGCACCTGTACTTCGTTTTTGTTTTACCAGTAAAAAAAAAGTCAATTTTTTATTAATAATATATATATACAGTAGATGTCTGGTAGAAGTCACATATGTTACTTAGCCTCCCTTCCCCAGCAAACTTCCTTGATGGCAGCTTGGTACGTCCATGCCAAAATGTAATCTGTATTTTTCAAAAAAATATGTTTTTTCCCCCATGATGTGAGTAGCAGATTCAGCTCTACTTTTCCACCCAGATCACAAAGAATGATTTACTGGAGGGGTATCCAATTTTGGCAACTTCAAGATCTGTGGATTTCAACTCCCAGAATTCTCTGCTGGCTGGGGGATTCTGGCTGGGGGATTCTGGGAGTTGAAGTCCACAGGTCTTAAAGTTGCCAAGGTTTAGTGTATTGGACTGGATGAATATTTGGCTGTACTTAAAACCCTCGCAATAAATGTCCAAGGGATTGTGCGAGTTTCACATGGTACTTCATCCTTGGATCAACATTCCAGCAGCAGCTTCAACCTATTGTGTGTTTAGCAAAGTCCTTCATGCAAAATGTGCCACACATCCATCAAAAACCCAAGAAGATCTGAGATCCAAAATACAGAGGAATGTAGGCTCTGGAAACCTCTTCTGGAAATACAGGCCCAAAAGGATTAAACTGTAGTGATTACCAAAGAATGACCCGGTGATCTAAGACATTTGGTTTCATAAACAGCGCAAGCTGGCTGTTCAGAAATGTTTGCCGGAATTACTTTGGAGAGATTTGTGCCGGTAAGGGGCCGTGTTTTAAACCACATTCTTGCTAAATTAAAATGTTAATTCCTTCTCTTGCTGCTCCATCGAATTCTTAGAATGGTGCATTAAAATGAAAGCAGTTGGTTCAATGCCAGCATTCTTTTTCTTCAAAAATTGTTAACAGCTATTATTCTGTTAATGCCCCATTTAAATGTTTATTTGCCAGACTGTTAATGGCTATTGCATTGGTAGTATTTATTTGTGCACATCCTGCACTGCTTGATAATATGCTGTCATTCTTTTGAATGTTCAGACTTTGTTTCAGTAAGAAGAAAAATCGTCTAGATATTTTTTTTAAGATCATACAGAACATTGCTGCCACGTTTCTTAATGCCTTCCTATCAGGGAGAAGTTTTGACTTGGTTGTATCTATATTTGCAAGAATAAACTTCGTTATTTTGTTTTACTTAATGTTGTGTGTCAGATTCATCTGCTGAGACATATTTTTGCATATGCAGCCAGATCAAAAAATAAATACAATTCTTGGAATAAATTATAGATTTATTATTTTTTTTGCAGTGTAACATTTGGTGTAAGAAAATAACTTTATTGTCACTTTGAGTGTACACTAATCGACATATATTAAAATGAATTTTCATTGCATACAGCTCTCAAAGGGTCTCCACCTCCAATATACACTAGATGAACATGACAAAATAGATAAATACAAAAGCATGCATGTACGCACATATATGACACAGAGAAACAACACAATCTAGTTCAGATGTATACATGTACATGGTGAGAAAAATGAATCTTGCGAGTTTACCAGACGGATGGATGGCCTAGGAAACAAAGCTGTTACCGAATCTGGTAATCCTGTTAGAAATACTTCGAAACCCCCTCCCAGGGGGAGCAACAGAAACAGACCGTGAAGTGGTTGTGTGGGGTCTCTAACAATGCTATGAGCTTTAAGTGCAGTATCCTGAATAATGGGAAATGTGCTTCCTATAATCTCCACTGTCCTCACTGCTCTCTGTAGGGACTTTCTATCTGAGGTGCTGCTGCCACCAAACCAAACAGGGATGCAGTTTGTTAAAAAGCTCTCAATGGTGCCTCTGTAAAAAGTGGGCAGGACAGGAAGATGTGCTCTCCTCATCCGACACAGGAAATGCAGACCCTGGTTTTCAAGCTTCACTACGGATGACGTGTGGAGAGACCAGTTCAAATTGTTAGTTATCTGCGCCCTAACAATCTGAACTGGTCTCTCCACACGTCATCTTTAGTGAAGCATGCAAGCCAGTGTCTGCATCTCTTGCTTCAGGGGTCTCCAGTTGTTTGGAGGTGTTTTTGGGGTGGTCTTGGGGCAATCCCTTTCTCTAAGGATAGTTGTGAGTAAAATGGTGGGTGGGTGAGCTCATTTGTACCAGGTGCTTATTTAAGAGGTATGATTTCAACTCTCAGAATTCCCCAGCCAACCATGCTACCTTTCTGGGATCCACGGCTGGCATCTAGCCCCCAGACCTAAAAATGTGAAAGAAACACCTGTGCCTTTCTAGCAATAAAAGATAAAAATTAAAAATTACAAGTCATTTCCAACAGAGCTTGTCATGTCCTGGAGGGCCTTTAGGCTGGATTCAGCCCTTATTTTTTCCTGTTGGGAGCAATGGTGGGTTTCAAATTTTTTTACTACCGGTTCTGTGGGCGTGGCATGGTTTGGTGGGCGTGGCTTGGTGGGCGTGGCAAGGGAAGGATACTGTAAAATCTTCATTCCCTCCCCACTCCAGGGGAAGGATACTGTAAAATCCCCATTTCCTCTTGATCAACTGGGACTCGGGAGGCGGGGAATAGATGGGGGCGGGGCCAGTCAGAATTTTTACTACCGGTTCTCCTGTACTACTCAAAATTTCTACCGGTTCTCAGAACTGGCAGAAACCCACCTCTGGTTGGGAGTTTGGCAAACTCCCCTCGTCCCCCCGAAGAAGCTGGGAAAAAACTCCAACCTTTATTTCCAAAAGAAGAGAAGATAAAATACCCCCCCCAAAAAAGCAGTTTATTTGTTTTGAATTTCAAAAGGCATTTGAAAACAAAGAGGTAGAAATTCCAGCTGAAAGGCACATAGGAAATTCACAATGCTTTATGGAAGCCAGAGAGCGGATGGGGAGTGTTACATCTGGAAACTTGTAAGTGGATTTTGGGTCTCAAATTTAATTTGAAATGGGTCTTTTAAAATTAATTGAATGAATGGCTTCCCAGAAGGGAAAATGGTTTTATGTTTTGACGTCTGGAAAAAACAAAGTGATAGGTTGCAACACTAGATGGGGCTACAGATTACAATTAAAAGAGAAGAACTCTTATTTGAGTTGTTAAAACAGGTAGTTAACAACAGTTCATTGAGTGACTGAAGTTACAACAGCATGGAAAAAAAGTGACCGTTTTCCACCCTTACGATGGTTGCAGCATCCTCACAGACAGTCATGTGATTTGACCTGACACACTGACTCAAATTTATGACGGTCGCAATGTCCTGGGGTCACGTGATCCCTTTTTGCGACCTTCTGACCAGCAAAGTCCGTGGGGAAACCAGACTCGCTTAACAACCGTGTCACTAACTTAACAATCAGAACGATTCACTTAACCAACAGGGGCAAGAAAGGTCATAAAATGGGGCAAAACTCATTTAACCCATTCCCCACTTAGCAACAGAAATTCTGGGCTCATTTGTGGTCCTAAATTGAAGTGGGGCTACCTGTATAATGTCCAGGTTAGAGATTTAATTTACAAGCGCAATAAAAAAACAAAACCGAGCACCGCCAGGCGGCGCCAAAGAGCAAAGCGGGTTCCGTGTCTCGCGACCGCCCCCAGCGTCCACCTTGGGCATTGCAGCCCGGGCTTCAAAAGAAACAAGCAATTCTCTTCTTTCTTTTTCGAAGGAAGAGGAAGCGGAGGGCTTTTCTACCCCTTTCTAAGTCTGTGATCCAGACGGTCCCGCCTCCCCCTTTCGCAGCCGACCATTGGCCCGAGCCACACGTCCGTCAAAGCTCCATAAATGCTGGGCTGCAGCTTGGTGCAAGCGCACCTTTCCTTCATCTGGGATCGAACCGATGAGCTCGCAGCCTCCGCGGGCTGAGGCGCAGGTGGGAGGCTTTGGGGGGGGCAATTGCAGCGGGGCACCTGCTCAGCTTTGCAAAAATTGCGGGTGGGGTGGAAATCCTCTTTTTGCAAAAGAGGGGGCTTGCAAAAATCTTGCACGGGGCAAAATTCCAACCTGCCTTTGGCTAAGCCTTACAAAAATAATAATAATAAATGGTGTGTGTGTGTCGGGGGGGGTTCTTTGGGGGTTTGTAGAATGGGGAGGGGTCGATTTGCGCCCCTGCCCGATGCGCGGGACTCCATTGGCCTCTTTTCACTTGCTATTGGAAGAAGGCTGGGATTCCGGCCGGGGATGGGTTGGCTGGGGAGTGTAGGCTTTGTAGTCCTTGGGGAGGGGGGCGGATGAGTGGCTGGGGTTTATCCCTGAAGGGTTTTGTCCTAAATCTGGCGGGGGTGGGATGGGGGGGGGGTTGCAAAGCGTGGATGATCAGGAAGGTTTTGTAGGGGACAACTGTTTTCCCAAGGAGGTAGAGAAATTAAAATTAAGTCATTCATTTAAAAATTTAAACGAATTTTCATTTTCTAGCTCCTTGGGTAAAAAAACAAACAAATCTGTCTTTCCTGATCATCCAGAAAAATTAAAACGGGCTTTAAAATTGAGTTCCTTGAAAAGGCTGGTGGGGGGGAAGCTGCAGAAAAATGGAAACATTTTGTATCATTAGTGATCGTTGTGGCTTTGTTGTTGTGGCTTTGGCAATCTGGAAGTTGCAGTTGCAACAGTGTTAGGAAAACATTCTTTTCAACTGTACTTTTGCAGGATAACAAGACAGCAGTTGATGCAATTGGTACCTGTGAGTCTCTGAAAAACCCATTTGTAGGAAGTCTTGACTTTTGACCCAAGATAGCAGATACAAATGGAATATACACTGCTCAAAAAAATAAAGGGAACACAAGCAGAAGACATCCGAGATCTGAATGAATGAATAACCTTATTAAATACTTTGTTCGTTACATACAGTAGTTTTGTGTTCCCTTTAGTTGTTTGAGCAGTGTATAAACTACTGTATGTAACGAACAAAGTATTTAATAAGGCTATTTTATTCATTCAGATCTCGGATGTCTTCTGCTTGTCTTCCCTTTATTTATTTTTTTTGAGCAGTATATTTTATCACACCAACAAGAAAAAATTCAGAATAGAAACTTCAGAGTCATTTGATTTCATGAAGGCATTAATCACTCTTCCCCCATGCCCTGAATCCTGCAAGTTTCTTCAAAATGCTTAGGAATGTCTCAAACCTTTCTGCCATTTTGTGTGTCAACTGTATTATTTTGAGTGCCGCTATATTATTTCATAATAGATTCAGTCAATGTGCAATCGTGCATTGCACGATTTTTCAAAAATCTACAATTCCATTTACCTTTTATGAACTTCATTCTAATGTAAATTTATTTGAGAGGGAATAAGTATTGTTAAAAGCAGAGTTTTTTTAAATATTCTTTTTTCGTGTTTTATTTACTTTATTTGACTAATATATAAAAAATCCAATTTCAATCAAATAGTGTGTTGTTAAATATATTGCTAAGAATCATCTACCTTGCCTGTTGTGATTCAGAATTGGGTGCTTTTTGGCTATTTTAAAATAGGTGGAAGGCATATTGGCGACAGATGAATTCAAATTTGAAGGAGTTTGATAAAAAGCAAATATTATGAAGAAAAGCACCTAACTTTAGAGAACAATGTAAACCTAACAGGGGTGTGCTACCTGGAGTGGAATCATTATTATATTTATTTAGCAGCTTTGCTCGGGAGTCCCAATATATATTAACTCCTCTCCTTCCTCTTACATTCGCACAACTTTTATCTTGCGATGTTGAATGGATAGAGAGTTTGGCTAACAGAATAAGAGTTGGAAGGGACCTTGGAGGTCTTGTAGTCCAACCCCTTGTTTGAGCAGGAGACCCTATTCCATTTCAGACATATGGTTGTCCAGTCTCTTACGTTGTGTTGGAGCATTTACAATTTCTGGAGGCAAGTTGTTCCACTGGTTAATTGTTCTAAGTGTCAAAAAAAAAAAAATCATATTTCTAGGTTGCTTCTCTCCTTGATTGGTTTCCATCCGTTGCTTCTTGTCCTGCCCTCAGGTGCTTTGGAGAATAGCTTGGTCCCTTCATCTTTGTAGTAACCCCTGAGATATTGGAGCACTGGTATCATGTCACCCCCATATATGTGAAGATACAGAATGCAAAGGGGTCCTGAGACCATTATTAGTTATATTTATACAGTAGCTGCTTGTCAGAAAGTTGCAAAAATTGCAACATGACCCTGGGACATTTCAAAATGAATATGAACCAGTTACAAAGCAAAAACGGGACGGAAAAGTGGGACGTGCGGGGCAGGGCTTTGGGAGGCCAAAAATGGCTGTATTTGGTATATAAGACGCACCAACATTTCCAACCTCTTTTTTTGGGGGGGGGGAAATGTGTCTTATACTCCGAGAAGTACGGTAAATTGCCATGTTGGCACTCCGAGATAAATATGTGGGTTTTGGGTTGCAGTTTGGGCACTCGGTCTGAAAAAGGTTCACTATTACTGCCCTATACCCGTGATGACGAACCTATGGCATGTGTGCCACAGGTGGCACATGGAGTCATGTCGCCTGGCATGCCAGCTGAGCTCCGGCCAGCTGATTTTCGAGTCTTCTGGGCCCACCAGAAGTAGAGAAACAGGCTGTTTCCTGCCTCCGGAGGGCCTCCAAGGAGGTGAGGAAGGCTGTTTTCGCCCTCCCCAGATGCATAGAGAGGATCTGGAGAAAGAAAAACGGGCCTACCGGCCATCACATGCCAGGAGCAGGGGGGAGGGGGGTTGCGCATGCATGCGCAGGGCGGGGCGTATAGAATTATGGGTGTGGGCACACGCACATGCAAAACCCCCTGCCCCCCCTTCCTGGCACGCAATGGCAAAAAGGTTAGCCATCACTATCCTATACCATTTCATACAAGTGGCTGTCCTATCCATCCATCCATACTATTTCTTAACCACCCATCCTTCTCAGATAATGAGATTTCATAGCTAAATTACAGGTTGTCTTCAGCTTTCAACAATTCACTTAGTGACCATTCGAAGTTAACAAGCTTTTTGGCCTAAGCCTGGGAAGACTCTATAGATAGTCCTCGACATACGACCACAACTGAGCCCAAAATTTCTGTGGCTAAGCAAGATAGTTATTAAGTGAATTTTGTCCCATTTTATGAGACAAGTTAGCAACACAGTTGTTAAGTGAATCCAGCTTCCCCACCCCTTGACTTTGCTTGTTTGAAAGTCACAAGACATTGCAACCATCATAAGTACGAGACAGTGGCCAAGCAGTTGAATTTCAATCACCTGACTATGGGGATGTTACAATGGTCACAAATGTGAAAAACGGACTGTTGTAAATCGAGGATTACCTATATACCTTGAATGTCTGGAGCCAAACACTATCAAGTAATTCTAGTTTATGCTCACTCAAAAACCAGAAATGCTAGGAAGGAGGAGATAATTTTGCTGACTGTCTAGGAAGAATGACCCAATTAATTTTTAAATGTTTTTTATAATGATTTTTTAAAATGTATTGTGAGCTGCCCTGAGTCTTCGGAGAGGGGCAGCATATAAATTGAATTAATTAATTAAATTAATTAAATTAAATTAAATTAATAGGACTGTTGAGAACCAGAAGGTAGGAGGCAGGATATAAACTTCCACCAGGGAGTAACAGGCAGCTCAGTAGCTCGGATTGCAAACTTCCGGTGATGTATCTTCTGCAACCCTTAGCTGCTTTTCTCCATGTTGGTATTTACTTATTTTGTCATATTCGTGTAGTGTCTATTGGGAGGTGGTGAGCCTTTGAGAGCTGTATGCAACGAGATTTCATTTTAATGCATGCCGATTAGTGTACATTTCAAAGTGACAATAAAATTGTTATTCTATTCGGTTTTCTAGTCCAGATTGGAAAACATGCTTGGGAATATTATTATCCTGAGGTTTTCCTTCACTTTTTCCTGTTAAATTACTGTAGGTTGGTCTTGCAAGATCCAGCCTGGGTCAGTCACTGAAGTTAGTCTTCATCTGCTGGTCAGGTTGGACTGATGCTTTTTTTTAAAATATAACTTTTTACTATTTTTTATAAAAACAAACAAACATTTAGTATGTATGTCGCCCCCTCCCTGTGACATCTCGGTGTTATCTTCAGTCATTCTTCTTCTTCTTCCAAAAAAGGAAATTTCTTCTATCTTGATCTTTATACAAACCATTTTAATATCTCCTTACTAAGGCAAAATTCTGCCTATCCAATTTTTAAATATAATCATAAAACTTTTATCTTTTATATCTCTTTTCCAACCAATACTAAAAATAGTTATCCATTATATCCTATAATGCCCTATCTCTTCCCTATCTTTAATCATCAAAGTCAATCTATTCATTTCTGCACAATCCATAATTTTTTTTTTATCACCTCATCTTCCAAAGGTATTTTCTCTGCTTTCCAATTTTGAGCGTAAACAATTCTTGCAGCTGTTATTACATGTATAATCAAATAAGTATATACCTTACTAATCTTTTCTGGAAGAGTACCTAATAGGAACAGCTCTGGTTTAAATTCAGTAACATCTGTTAGGTTGGACTGATGTTTGAAGGTGTTATCCTGGTTTGTTTGTTGGGGTTTTTTTTTTTTAGTTAACAGTAACAGAGTTGGAAGGGACCTTAGAGGTCAACTAGCCCAACCCTCTGCTTATGCAGGAGGCCTGTACTAGGGATTCGACCTGCCGACCTTTCTGATCGACAAGCACAGTGTCTTAGCCCCTGAGCCACCTAGTCAGGCTAAGTTATTTTTATTAGCTCTTGTCCCTGTAGTAGAGAACAGGAGATTATATCCTTCGCAAACAAAGCAGAGAGTAATAAAAATGAAATCTTTCAGACTTCCAGGGTGACGTCACGGAGCGATGTAGGAAGACGGAACTCCACTCTTTTTACCCATTTTTTTGCATCTGGAGACCAACAACAGTAAAGTTGGACCTTGTAGAGGACAGCAAAAGAAAAGGGAACACTCAGAGATGATGGGGTGAAGGGCAATCCCCCATCGCAGAGGGTGGATTCCCCGAAATCTGGCACAGAAGAGACCAGCCACTTCTTTGGCTAGGTCCAGAAAGGGAAAGGGACCTTGGAGGTCTTCTAGTCCAACACTCCAACCCCACCCCACCCCCGTTCAAGCACGGCTTGGAATATTATATCCCTTAAAATAAGGAATAACACGATTCTTTTAAGTGAAAGAAATCTTCTGTTTTACAGGCTGGCTTACAACCACAATTGAGCTCAACATTCCTGTTTGTTAAGTGAAACATTTGTGAAGTGAGTTTCGCCCTGTTTTACGACTGTTCTTCCCACAGTCGTTAAGTGAATCGCTGAAGTTGGCAACACGGTTGTTAAGTGAATCTGGCTTTCCCATTGACTTTGCTTGTCAGGAGGTCGTCAAAGGACAAACGTGACCCCAGGACAGTTGCCGAGCGCCCAAATTTTGATCACATGATCGGGAGGATGCAATGGGCGTAAGTGTGAAAAATGGTCATAAGTCGCTTTTTTTCTCAATCCCATTGGTAACTTTGAACAGTCACTAAATGAACTGTTTGTTTTTGTTTTGTTTGGTTTTATTTATTTTTATATGCCGCCCTTCTCCGTAGACTCAGGGCGGCTTACAATGCGTTGAGCAATAGCCTTCATACTTTTGTATATTTTATATAAAGTCAGTTTATTGCCCCCACAAACCAGATCCTCATTTTACCCACCTTAGAAAGGATGGAAGGCTGAGTCAACCTTGAGCCTGGTGAGATTTGCACTCGCAGTAATTGCAGGCAGCTGGATGTTAAATGCTGCCTTAGTAGGAGGCATTAGCCTCCTACGCCACTCAGGCTCCTCTGTTGCAACACGAGGACTACCTGCATATGTTTCTGAGTTGGCCAGCATGCTTTATTGCACTCAAGGGATCAAAGGCATTGTGCTCGTTTAAGCTTAATTAATTTAGTTAAATTCCCTTAAATCTGCTCTAGAAGGAAGTAGAAAGTTTTTGGATTGTATGTGTTCTGCAAAGGATGGGAGGACTTCAGGAAAAGGAAGTGGTATATCTTAAGTTTCCTGATGACTGATGGTTTCTTAATGCCTGTTGAAACGTGAGGTATATAAATCTGGAACTCTTTTCTTTTCTGTTCTACGTTGGGCCTGTTTCGTTCTTCTTCCCATCGTTGGTTTTGCCGATATAAAGGACTGCTGATCAACAGATCCTAAATTCAGGTCAGGAGTTTGATTAGGGAAATTTAGCCTAAATAGTTGAGAGCTAGGGACGCGCTCAGATCTCGTGAATTAGGCAAGCTGTATAAAGACAGCTGTTCTGCTTACTATAAGGATAATCCTTCGATTTACAGCAATTCTTTTAGTGACTGTCCAAAGTTATGGCAATACTGAAAAAAGTAATGTATGATGGTTTTTCACACTTCAACCTTTGCAGCATTCCCCGTGGTCTCATAATCAAAATTCAGAAGCTTGGCAACAGGCATGTACTTATGACTGTTGCAGTGTCCCAGGATCATATGATCCCCTTTGGCGGTTCACTTAACCGTTTTGCCAACTTCAGCGATTCCCTTAATGACGGTGTCAAGAAAGGTTGTAAAATGGGGCAAAAAACTCCCTTAACAAATGCCTCATTTAGCAACAGAAACTTTGGGCTGAATTGTTGTAAGTCGAGGATTATCTGTATTCTGTAATTCACTTCAGAGTTTGAAAGGTAGACTCATTTAAATGTGCTGAAATATCACATCCTACTTCTTTTGTATTATGGGGTTTTGGTAAGAAGTAAATATTTCAGCTTTAATAAAACTATTAGCTTTAATTAAGAGCATCAATGGGGGAAGGGTGTTTATTGTTGAAGGTAGAAATCTCTTTTTTTTTTCTTTCCTGAGATAAGAAGGAAATAATAAATTCTCTTTGTCATCATCTGTTTGTCCCTGTTAATAATGCATTTGTGCTTATTGTTTTTAATGTTTGTCTAAATTTAATGCTAAAACTACATTTGTGGACTGTTGCATCTTTGCTTCTTATTCTTTTATTAATTTATGTTATACAAAAAAATACAAAAGCAAATAGTAGGAAAAGTAGAGAAGGGAAAAATAAAAAAAGAAAGAAATAGCATTGACTTCCGACTCCCTTTGGTGCAGTAGAATAAAACAGTAACATCCAATGTCAAACTTTTTTACTTTTACATAATAGTTTAAACCAGCTGTTTCTACAACAGCAAGTTTATCTAATCCAGTGTTTCTCAACCTTGGAAGCTTGAAGATGGGTGGACTTCAACTCCCAGAATCCCCCAGCCAGCAGCGCTGGCTGGGGGATTCTGGGAGTTGAAGTCCACCCATCTTCAAGCTTCCAAGGTTGAGAAACACTGATCTAATCAATCAAACCCAAAATCAAAGTTTCATTTTTCCCTCAGAAAAGTCCAGAAGCGGTTTCCAAGTAGGAATAAAAGTATTTATTCATATTTTTTTTTCTTGGATCAAAGCAGCCCATTTAGCCATCTCTGCTCACTCCATCAACTTTTGCAGCCCTTTGTCGGGATCAAAAATTTCCCAACGGGGAGGCTCTGCGATGGTCGTAAGTGTGAAAAATGGTCATAAGCCACTTTTTTCAGGGCCTGTTGTAACCTCGGATGGTCACCAAACGAATGGTTGTAAGTTGGGAACTAGCTAATGCTTTTGTGTTGCATTGTTGACTATCTGGGCCTGGGTTTCCCTTGGAAAGGCTAAATATAAATAATTTTAACAGAAAACTCTTTGTCTTTGCCAGCAATGCTAAGCGATGAAACGGCCTTTTGCCCCAAAAGAAGCTGCTGGGGTTTTGGAACATGTTCGATGTTGGTTACTCATGAAAATGAAAAGATCAGCCGGGAGTTTGAAAAGTAATTTCAAGTAAGTCCCTCTGTCCGCAAGTAAATTGATTCAGTTGGAGTACTGCATGACTGAACACAATATTGCAGATCATTTCACACAGGCTCAGGGTGCAGTTAAGCACAAAGCGTGTTGTTAGGAAATTACTGTTACCTAACTTGTTGGGTTGGCAATATATAAACCATCAATGTAAGGTTTAAGACTGCTGTATTGCGGGACTTCCGGGTTTGTCTGCCACCGGCGAAGACGGTCGTTTTTGAAGGACCGCCAGCCCCGCCGCCTGTAGAGCCGCTCCGAGTGAGGGGAGCGGCTTGAAAACTCCTAAATCCTGAGGATTCGAGGAGAAGAGTGAAGCAAGAGGCAGGTCGAGCCCCTGTGAACCCCCAGAAGTTTGCTACTGGGGAGGAAACGGGCGCGGCTCCCTTTCAACTTGCGGAGACTCCGGACGGCGTGGGACGACTCTGCTTGTCAGAGCAAGCCGGCTGCAGCAAACATTTAAATTGATGGAAAAATAACTTTGTTATAAAACAACCTCAACCCCCAAACCAAGAAACTGCAAGTAACTCTTTGTTTTTGAACTTTTGATTTGGGAAAAGGCTAGAGTGAGCGGAAACGGCTTGAAAAAAATGGCGCCGTTCCAGCGTTAACGAGCTGAAAGGGAGAGTGATCTTGCAAAGTTTTTTCAATAAGCTACATTGTAGCACTGCTTGTAGCAAGTGAACAGAGAAGAGTGGAAGAAAAAATTCCTTTTAAAATAAACCTGAGCTTGCTTCAGCTTACTCAATTTCTAATTTGATTAAATCTGGGGGACTTTTTCAAAGGACTTTGTGGAGGTGCAAAGGAAAAAAGACTTCCTTTTTTCAGAAAAGTTAATTTACGTGGCAGAATGGCTTCAAAGAAACAGGAAGGAAAGGCGGCAGGGGAGGGATCTCCCACTCATAAACCGGAACAGCAGCCCCCTCCCAGCCAGCAGGGTGAGGGAAAGGACTTTGATGTTCAAAGTTTGAAGGACTTTATTACCCAGGCTCTGGATGATAAATTTCAAAAA
Source organism: Pantherophis guttatus (assembly GCF_059756535.1). Lineage (NCBI taxonomy): Eukaryota > Metazoa > Chordata > Lepidosauria > Squamata > Colubridae > Pantherophis > Pantherophis guttatus. The sequence goes on from NC_142067.1 coordinate 129,951,024, forward strand.
TCACAACAGGAAATGAAGAAAGAAATTAATGAATTTAAAGAGGTAATGAAAGAGAATTATGATAAGGTGACTGACAAATTGACAAATGTGGTTTCTGATTTGGCAGAAACCATTAGCAAAGTGGATTCCAAACTGGAAGAATTTAAATCAGAAGTTAACGTTAAAATGAAGGATACTGATTCTAAAATTGTTGATGTGGATAATAAAGTGCAGAGAGTTGAAAATGAAATTACAATGATACAGTTTCGATCCATGGAATTCGCTATTAGACTGCGAGGAATAAAAGAGAATGACAGGCAAGATTTGAGACAGATTTGTTCTGATGCCTTGGCTGTATTGTTAAAAATTGATCCAGCAGACGTGGTCTATAAAATAGATAAAATTTATAGAGTAAATTCATGGGTGGCTAGACAAAGAAAATTACCCAGAGATGTGGTGATATATTTTACAGATAGAAGAATAAGAAATGATATTTTGCAAAGATCCTTTCTTTCCTCTGTGCAAGTGGAGGGAGCTCAAATTGGAGTTTACAAGGAATTACCACCTAAGATGTTAAAAGATCGAAAAGAATATAGGTTTCTAGTGAATGAATTGCAAAAGCAAGAAATACCATTCCGGTGGGATGCCCCAACTGGTATAATTTTGAAATATAATGGAGAAGGACACCGATTGAATACTTTTCAGAAGGCGGAATATTTTTACTACAATATTCTTAAAGAAAGATCATCATCCCCACGTACATCTACAATGTTGGAGATAAAAAGTGATAAGGAAAAGCAATTTCAGCATGAGAGGGAACAACAGTCCAAGCAGACGGAATTAGCGGAAATGCAGGGAGCTGTAGGAGGAGGAGGCCTTATGGAGGAATCCCTGCTAGAATCTTCACCAATTTTGTCAACAAGAGATGCTGCTTTGGATTTAGCTCGGATACCTGAAGTTAAGGACCAGCGTATAACTCGTGCAGTCTCCAAGCAAATAAAAGAAAAACAACAACAAGTAAGTCAACATAAAGGGGGAGCTAAAAGCACCACACAAAGTGAAGCTATGGGGGGAGCAAGGCCGAAGACCTCAGAAGAAGCGAGGCAAGGCAGCTCATCGCTTCAGAAAGGACAAGATGACAATTAGGCTCTTATCTTGGAATGTTAACGGATTAAACTCACCACAAAAAAGGAACAAGTTATTTACATATCTGAGACAATTTAATAATGACATAATTTGTCTACAAGAAACTCATATTCGAACTCAAGATCACAAATACCTGATAAACTCTAAATTAGGAACACATTTTATAGCTTCAAACTCGGAAAAAAAGAATGGTGTGGTTATTTATGTAAATAAAAGATTGTCTGCTAAAATTATAGAAGCAGATGAAGGTGGTAGGTTTATTGCAATTGAATTGCACACAGCAAATGGCCAAATTCTTCTGATTGGAATTTATGCTCCGAACCAACAACAGGATCATTTTTATAAGACTTTACATAATAAAATATTGCAATGGGATTATAGATCTATTTTAATAATGGGAGATTGGAATGGAGTAATTGATTCTAAACTAGATAAAAAGAGTTTGGCGAAAGTAAGGATCAGACTACCACAGACTTTTTTTGATATGAAAGAAGATCTGGAATTAAAAGATATTTGGAGAATTTATAACCCAAAAGAATTGGACTATACTTTTTTCTCTGATAGACATAGATCTTTTTCCAGGATTGACTTTATCTTGCTATCAGATGATTTACTTGTTAAAACAAAAAGAACAAAGATATTTCCAAGAACTTTAACTGATCATAGTTCTGTATGGATAGAAATTGAGATGGGAAAAACTGAGAGAAGGTCATGGAGATTAAATGAAAATTTGTTTAGATATGAAAAAAATATAACAGAACTTAAAAAACAGATGAAAGAATTTTTTGAGATGAACTTGAATAAGGGCACCCCAATTGAAATTGTATGGGATGCGAGTAAAGCGTATATGAGAGGGGTACTCATTTATATGAACTCTAAACACAAACAGAACCGACAAAAGAAAAGACTCGAATTGGAAGTAGAAATAAAGAATAAGGAACAGCTACTCATTAAAAACCCAACAGATGAAAGAATATCTGGTGCTATAAAACTTTTGAAAGATCAATTTCAAATGCTCTTGGCGGAGCAAGCTGCAACAAACTTACAATATGCGAAGCATAATACGTTTTGTAATGCTAATAAACCGGGAAGATGGTTGGCCTACACCTTAAGGAAGAAGCAGAGTATACGGACTATTGAGAGTATTGATATTGGAGGGAAAGAAATTTCTCAACAAAAATTGATTAAAGAAGTCTTTGTAGACTACTACACTAAATTATATGCTAAAGATGATATACAGAATAGACTTATAGAAAAATATCTAGAAGAGAAAAGAGTCTTAAAAATTACTAGTCAACAAAAAGAAAGAATGAACTACCCTATAACAGTTGAGGAAATAATTGCAGCAATTAAACAATTGAAAACAGCTAAAGCTCCTGGAACAGATGGATTGACTGCAGTGTATTATAAAACTTTACAAGCAGAAATGGTGGAACAACTTAGAGACTTATTTTGCAATATACAACAAGGGGGTAAAATACCCCCATCATGGAAATCAGCATATATTACTTTGATACCAAAAGAACAAGTAGGTCCTAAAAAACCGGAAAATTATAGACCAATATCTCTTTTAAATAATGACTATAAAATTTATGCAAAAGTATTAGCCAACAGATTGATGCCAGTAATTCAAGAGGTGATTCATGATGATCAAGCGGGATTTATCGAGGGCAGATATATGAAGGACAATGTAAGGCAAGTAATAAATTTATTGGAATATCTTGAGAAGAATAAACAGATCCCTGCAGTGCTGGTTTTTTTGGATGCAGAGAAGGCCTTTGATAGAGTGGATTGGAATTTTCTATTAAAGACTTTGAAAAAGATGGACTTTGGGGATCAATTTATACAGGCGATTTCGGCAATTTATCAAGAGCAAAAGGCACAGATTATTATTAATGGAAGTTTGACAACAGAGTTTAAAATTGAAAAAGGAACAAGACAGGGATGCTCGTTGTCCCCACTTTTATTTATTTTAACACTAGAAGTCTTGTTAAATACAATACGGGACTCTAATATCTTGAAAGGTATAAAGATTAGGCAAGAGGATTACAGAATAAAGGCATTTGCAGATGATCTGGTTGTTACCCTATCACAACCAATGGAATCAATAATCTTGATGAAGGACATTATACAAGATTATGGTAAAGTTTCAGGTTTCAGATTGAATCCAAAAAAGACTAAAATGATAGTTAAAAACATGACACAAGATCGCAAACATGAGCTTGAAAGGAGGGCAGGTTTTGAGACTGTACCTAAGGTAAAATATCTAGGAGTTCAGGTTGCAGAATCAAACATGAAATTGTTTCAAAATAACTATGAGGTGTTGTGGCGAGAGGTGCAGAAAGATATGGAGACTTGGAAAAAACTGCAGCTGTCTCTACTTGGAAGAATAGCAGCAGTTAAGATGAATATTTTGCCAAGATTTCTTTTTTTGTTTCAAATGATTCCGGTGCTTAAAAGTGATAAACATCTGAAAGTTTGGCAATCTGGAGTGAATAAGTTTGTCTGGAACGAGAAGAAACCGAGAGTGAAATTGAAAATTATGCAAGATGTTCCAGAAAGAGGAGGTCTTAAACTTCCAAACCTACAGCTATATTATGATGCAGCAGCTTTAACCTTAACAAGTGATTGGTTTGGAAGTAAAAAGGCTGGAATATTGAATGCAGAAAGTTTTGATCTTGAATTTGGATGGCACGCTTACTTATTTTATGATGACAAAGTTGATAAAGTATTTAAAAATCATATACTTAGAGACTCTTTGATGAGAGTATGGAAGAAGCACCGACTCAAATGGGATTATAAAATACCGCTATGGCTGGATCTTGGTCATACCTTGTGGAATACAAATATAATGTCACTCGGGGGGGTTTTATACAAAGAGGTTCTTTTTACAGATGCGGGCAGATGGCAGCTGAAGACTTTGCAGACACTGTTGGACGAAGGGATTAATTTAACTTGGTTACAATATAATCAATTACAATTGAGATGGAAAGAGGACCAAAAAACTGGTATTATGTTGCACGAGGAAGAATTGGTTAGACATATAAGAGAGAAAGGTCCAATGCATATCAAAAGGCTTTATAATGTTTTGCTAGAAAGGGACTCAGAAACTGAATTAGTTAAAGACTGTATGATTAAGTGGGCACAAAATTTTGAAGAACCAGTGATGTTGGAAACATGGGAAAAAATTTGGGTCCAGAATGTTAAATTTACACAGTCGCAGAATTTGAGGGAAAATTTTTACAAAATGTTTTATAGATGGCATCTAGACCCTAAGAAACTGTCGTGTATGTATCCTAATGTTCAGCCAAAATGTTGGAGGTGTGATTCTACAGATGCTACATATTATCATATTTGGTGGACCTGTAAGAAAGTTAAGGCTTTTTGGATAAAAATTTGGTGGGTCATGCAGAATGTTTTGAAGAAAAAAATTCAATTTTCTCCACAATTGTTTCTATTGGGTATAGCAAAGGGTTTTACAGTGGATGAAACAAAGTTGATTTTGTATATGATTACAGCAGCGAGATTGTTGATAGGTAAATATTGGAAAAATGAAGCTTTGCCTACTGTTCAAGAATGGATTTTGAAGATGGCCAGTTTCGCTGAGATGGCGAAGATTTCAGCATATTTAAAAGACCGCTCACAACAGACTTATGAATGTGAATGGAAAAAATGGATAGATTATGTGCAGAACAAATATCAAACTAGGAAGTATCAAATAGCTTTTTATTGATAGTATTATATTACATTAAGATAGAAATATTTGAACTATGTGAAGATGAAAAATGATATGGGGGATGGGGGGTGTTTAAAGTTCAAGGTTTTTTTTTATATAAAGGGGACAATGATGGGGTATACTCTATGGAAATCCGGGGGGGAGGGGAGGGTTAGGGGGGGTTAGGGAGGGTGGGTTGGGGAGTTTGGGGTGGGTTAGGGGGGTGAAAATGGGGTGAAAATGTAATTGTAAAACTTTTACAATAAAAAAAAAAAAGACTGCTGTATTGCATCATACTGTGTCCTGATTGGTTAGCTCTGTAGCCAATCTCCTTAAGAGGGAGCTTGAAACATGGCTTGTTTCTCTTTGCTGTTTTTGCTCTCTGATATCTCTGTATGCTACTGTTTGCAAATCCAGAAGAACTGTTTATTGTGAATGACTATGATGACTGGTAAGAAGACTTTGTTATTGGATTATCCCTGGACTGTCGTTTTGCTATCTCCTACCTTATGTGTATGACCTGGACTGTTTATTAGACTGTGCCTTACTATTTCTTGAAAGTAAACACAACTCAGTGTATCTCTGTGTTGACTATGTTTATTCGTAAGTACTCTCAATCGCTTTCATGTGCACACCCTTGCTACTCAAGGGTTACTCTGCGAATTCCTTAACAGATGAAAATCACTCTTTCCCTTTTGAATATTTGCTTTGAAATTAATTGTTTTTATAAAACCGGGCTTGAGCCAAAACATTAAAAATGACCAGAATATAAGCGCTTTTACTTCATTCTTGAATTGTAGCAGGGGGTGATGTAAAAAACCCTAAAATTCTGATTGTTGCAGATGTATCATTGCAGTTATTTCTGATCTCTTTACTGACTTACTTGATTTTTTAGCCTGCCTTTATTCTTGCTTGTCAATAACTCGAGGCAGCAAATCTACCTAACACAGGTCGTCCTCGACTTATGACGACAATGGAGCCCAGAATTTATGTTGCTAAGTCAGAAATGTGTCCAGTGAGTTTTGCCCTGTTTTACAACTTTTCTTGCCACAGTTCTTAAGTGAATTTCTGCAGTTGTTAAGTTGTCATAAAGTCACTTTTTTCAGTGCCGTTGTAACTTCAAATGGTCACTAAACAAACTATTGTAAGTCGAGGACAACCTAACCTCAGTCCTCCTCCTATTTTCCCCACAAAACCCACCCTGTGATGTGGGATGTGCTGAGAGAGAGTGACTGGCCGGTTTTTCTTTTTCTTTTTTTGCAAAAAGTTTTTTAATTTTTTTCCAAACATACAAATTACATCTTTTCGGAACAGAGCTTTGATCCGGTCATCAATTTGTTCAGTTTTTGTCATCTTTAACAAAATTTTATCTATTCAATTTTGTCATAATGCTTATTTCTTAATCTTAAATCACATATTCAACTAATACCATCTTTAAAAAAAAAAATTAACACATATTTACTTCATCAAAACAATTACCCTTCTATTAACCCACCTTAAATCATAATTCAATGAATGTCTCATAATATATTTCACAATTCTTATCCTAAATCCTCACTATTAACAGTACTATTCAACCTTGTTTATATTTCATGATGCTCATTAAATCTTTGTTCCATTCTTACTTTATCAAATTTAAGTCTTATCTTTAATCTTAAAGATACAGCAATTTAACCATTAAGCATAATTCTTAATTCAAATAATGCTATTTAATGCAATTTCCCAACTACCCTAAATTCTATTAAACCATACCATTTATATAACACCAATTAAGAAATTTTTGTTTATAAATCATAATCATATATTGTTTCAATTTTTATTTTTTTTTTAATTTGATTTATATGCCGCCCTTCTCCGGAGACTCAGGGCGGTTTACAATGCATTAAGCAATAGCCTTCATACTTTTGTATATTTTATACAAAGTCAGCTTATTGCCCCCACAAACTGGGTCCTCATTTCACCTACCTTAGAAAGGATGGAAGGCTGAGTCAACCTTGAGCCTGGCGAGATTCGAACCAGCAGAAATTGCAGGCAGCTGTATTAATAACAGGGTGCACTAAACCCCTGTACTATCAAGGCTCTCTTTTCTTTTCTTTTTTACTTAGATAATAAATGTTCAAATTATTACAATTGTTGTACATATTTAAAAAATATCCCAATTATTATAGCTATCATTTTTCTAATTTAACCTTTTTTCTTATCCTTTCACTGTTACTCTCAGTCTACACACCTTTATTCCGCTGTTAATCCCAGTGTAATCATCTTTATTTTCCTCACTGTTAATCCCAGTGTAATAAGATTTGTTCCACTGTTAATCCCAGTGTAATTATCTTTCATAATCATCTTTTACTTTTGAAGATATATTATTAAAAATATTCAAAATATAAATTGTTATAAGTATTTAAACAATATCCCAATTATCATAACCATCAGTTTTCTCAAGAAGCACCTTCTAACATCTTAATTAAAAAAAAATTGGTTCATTATGTCCATTGCTATATTTTCTTTCTTATCTTAATTCTATTTTCCAAATATTTTACCCTCAGAGCCTATTTCATTTCTATGTTTCTGTAACATATTTCTTCTCATATTTCTTCTCATATTTATTAATCTCAATATAGTCATTTTATAAATCCAACTCCTAGACTTTTTTAATTTCCTTAATATTTTCCAATCTTTTATTCTTTTATCATTCACTGTTAATCCCCATGTAATCATCATTATATAATCATTAATCTCAATATATTCATCATTATATTATTGTTAATCTCAATATAATCTCTAGAGACCTCCTTTTTATTATTGCTATTTGCAGTTTAAAAAAGTAAGGGAAAAAAGGATCTCTTTATTTCTCTCCAATCCTTTGACCATAACTGATTGTTTAATGTTTCCAAACAGTTTATTCAAAAATCAATTTTCAATTGGGTTTTTATCTCTTCAAAGTTACATTTCAAAATCTTCTTTGCCTCCATGCTCCTTAGCAGGGGTGAAATGCTCCCGGTTTAGACCGGATCGCCTGATCTGGTAGCGATGGAGGCGAATGGTTCGGAGAACCAGTAGCAAAAATCCCTGCCCCCCCCCATGCCCAGCTGAGCCGCGCGATCAACAGAGGTTTTTTTCTTTTAAATGCCTCTGAGGATCCAAGCTGAGTTGCCTGATCGTCAGAGGCATTTAAAAGAAAAAAAGCCTCTGCCAATCAGGCAACTCAGCTGGGATCGTCAGAGGCATTTATTTATTTATTTATTTATTTATACTTATTTATGCCTCTGATGATCCAAGCTGAGTTGCCTGATCGTCAAGCTGAGTTTGACGATCCAAACTGACGATCCAAGACGATGCCTGAAGATCCAAGCTGAGTTGCCTGATCGGCAGAGGCATTTAAAAGAAAAAAAGCCTCTGACGATCAGGTAATTTAGCTGGGATCATCAGAGCCTTTTGAAAGCATTTTTTACAACCTCTTCACTGAAGAGGTTGTAGAAAAAATGGTTTTAAAAGTTAAAAAAAAAATTGGTCCCACCCACTCAGTCACATTACCACCACCACCACCAAGCCACACCCACAGAACCTGTAGTAACAAATTTTAGATTTCACCACTGCTCCTTAGCCGTTATTACACATTAGGGGTCTTATAATTGTAAGATGTTTCTCTTGTTATTACTCAAGCCTGAGTTAGCTGTCACTCACCCAGCTTCAAAAAAACTCCGGTCCGTTCCTCTCTTCCTCCAGCTCTACACTTAGTCCGGTTGTTCCAGCTTCGTGGCAGCCGCCCTGGCTGCCGCCCCCCCCGCCATTGACTCACAGAGAATTCCCTCTGACCTCCGAAGAACTTGCCTGTTCCTCTTGGTCGTCCGAGGTGCCTCTCTTTCTTCCCCGTCCCTACAGGACGGTTCCGGTCCGAAGACCCATTAGTAGCGGTTCATCTGGCGGGGTTTTCGCGATGCCCGCTAAGTCCCCGACTGTCTCGCCGTGACACCAAACCGGAAGTCACTGGCATTTTTCATGCTTGAAGTGGGACTAGAACTCCCAGTCTCCTGGTGATTGGCCCATGTCTCATTGATGGGACTCTGCTCCAAACCTCTTGAGTTGACTAGGACCACATCCCTTGGGGTCTTCAGAAGTATCTCATCCGAGACCAGTTCAAAGTTCTTCTTGTTTATCTTTTAATGTTGGGTTCATCACTTCTGTAAAAATGTCCTCTGCATTTTTCATCGCACCCCCTTGGAGTCTGCTGGGCTAAATGCAGGACGGAGGGGAGTTGGTGGTGGTGGTGCATCCTGCATTTTGGGGAGTAGATTGCAGAATGTGATACATCCATGAACGCCTCGTCTCTTTTACCCTTCTAGGTGTATCATGGTAGTTGTGATTGCACTTTGCTTTATTTACCTGGTCAAGACAACGTACGAGGCCAAGACATGTGAAACGGCAAGAATTGACAAGGTCAACCCTGATCATGCCAAGGTCAGCTCACTGTTGTAATAAAGGGTGGCAGAATAGTAGTAAGCAGTGGTGCAGAAAAGGCTTATGAAAATTTTTCTTTCTTTCCTTCCTTCCTTCCTTCCTTCCTTCCTTCCTTCCTTCCTTCCTTCCTTCCTTCCTTCCTCTTCCTCCTCCTCCTCTTCTTCTTCCTTTTCCTCTCCTCCTCCTCCTCTTCTTCTCCTTCTCCTTCTCCTCCTCCTCCTTCTCTTCTTCTCCTCTTCTTCTTCTCCTCCTCCTCCTCCTCTTCTCCTCCTCTTCCTCTCCTCCTCCTCCTCCTCCTCCTCCTTCTCTTCTTCTCCTCTTCTTCTCCTCCTCTTCTCCTCCTCCTCCTCTTCTCCTCCTCCTTCTCCTCCTCCTCCTCCTCCTCTTCCCTTCCTCCTCCTCTTCTCCTCCTCCTTCTCCTCCTCTCCTCCTCCTTCTCCTCTTCTCGTCCTCCTCTTCCACTTCTCCTCCTCTCCTCCTCCTCCTTCCCCCTCCCCCTCTTTTAACCACTGAGGCCAGAAAGGTCATAAAATAGAGCAAAACTTGCTTAACAATTCTCCTCCTCTGCAACAGAAATTTTGCACTCAATTGTGATCGTAAGTTGAGGCCTGCCTATATGTTCTAGCCATTTCTATAACAACAAACATATCTATTCATTTCTGATTTTTCATGGAATTACGGTTAACGGTTTTTTGGTTAACAGTTTGAGGGGGATCTTATTCACAGATGGCGTATCAGTGAGTAGATGTGTACAAGATATGTGGATATTTTTAAAAAAGTTTTACTGCATATTCTGCATATTCAGATACACCCATCCGGAGATAAGCAAAACCCAAATGACTCAGTTAATATTCATGAGTAGTATATACAGTAGTATGAAATCCTTAGATATCTTATTTTCCCCCTTGATTTTGTTTTTTCTTGGAATACACATTTGTATACACAAATGTCAGAAGTTGAAAAAGTATGATTATGTATATCTAAATGGGAATATCACTCATCAGAAGTGTATACAAAATATATTGATCCAGATGCTCCTGGATTTATCTCATAATACTAGTCACCAGGGGTGAAATGCTCCCGGTTCGGACCAGATCACCCGATCCGGTGATGGAGGCAGGTGGTTCGGAGAACCAGTAGCAAAAATCCCTGCCTCCCCCATTGCCCAGCTGAGCTGCGCGATCATCAGAGGCTTTTTCTTTTAATTTTTAAAAGCATTTTTTCTACAACCTCTTCGGCCGAAAAAATGCTTTTAAAAGTAAAAAAAAAAAAAAAGGCCTCTGCCGATCAGGCAACTCAGCTGGGATCGTCAGAACCTTTTGGAAGCATTTTTTTACAACCTCTTCCCCGAAGAGGTGGTAGAAAAAATGGTTTTAAAAGGAAAAAAAAATTGGCCACGCCCACCCAGTCACATTAACCCCTCCCCCACCAAGCCACGCCCGGTAGTAACCGGTAGTAACAAATTTTAGATTTCACCACTGCTCGTCAACGCTACCTAAACTCTGACAACACTGTTTGCTAAGCACTTACGGATGTTAAAGAAAAAAATATAAATAAAATCATATACATATATAAAAAAATTGTGTTAAAGATTGGACGTCAAAGCAGAATAGATGAAAAAAATTGCACGCCACATCACTGGGTTGTGTCAATTGCACATTCTTAACACACACACACACACACAAAAAATAGGTTTCATGACCGGCTGGTACGTTTTGCTGTTCTAGAGAGCTCAGAAATACGCAGAAGGAATTTTGCAAGCCAAGTGTCGCCCGTCTTTTGCGAAGACCAAGCTGAACGAGCTGTTTCCCAACAAGTACAACCCGGACCTCCTTCCCTTTGTAACGGAAGATATCGACGCTCAGTCCGATCTCTTTAAGTATCAGCCCCCTTTCGGCTTTCGGAATCTTTTGGAGAAGCTTCGAGACTTGGTCCAACTTCTACCTGAACAAGATCTACCGGCAGAGCTGCGTTCGAAACCCTGTAAACATTGCGTAGTTGTGGGAAGCAGCAACGTATTACACGGGTTGAAGCTGGGCTCCTACCTCAATCACTTTGACATTGTCATCAGGTACGTCTTGGGTTTTTGTCTGAGGTCACAAATGGAAAGAGGGTCTATTAACAGAATGGGAAGGGGACCTTGGAGGTCTTCTAGTCTAACCCCCTGCTTGAGAAGGAGACCATACCATTCCGGACAAATGGCTGTTCAGACTTTTCTTAAAAACTTCCAGCCACAACGTCTTGAATTTTGTTGAATCTGGTGGTGAAGATTTCCAATTAAGATAGTTCAACTTTTATTTTCCCTTTGGCTAAGACTTTAAAAAATAAAATAAAAGTGTATTTGAAACATTTATATTGGTGCCTATCTAATACCAAATTCTGGGCAGCTCCCAATGGAAAATGTTCTGTTTCACAGTGAATCTTAAATTTGGTGGTTACCATGTACCATGGATGGAAGCTATTCAAGGAGAGAAGCAACCTGGAACAAAGGAGAAATTTCCTGACAGTTAGAATAATTAATCAGTGGAACAACTTGCCACCAGAAGTTGTGAATGCTCCAACACTGGAAGTTTCTAAGAAGAGATTGTCTGAAATGTACAGGGTTTCCTGCCTAAGCAGGGGGTTGGACTAGAAGACCTCCAAGGGCCTTTCCAACTCTGTTATTCATGCATTTTTAAAATTACACGTTCAGTTGCATTGTGCACTTTGTTTTACAGGTTAAATGATGCACCTGTTTGGGGATACACAAATGATGTCGGCAACAAAACAACAATTAGAATGACCTATCCTGAAGGAGCTTCTTTATCTCAAGACGAATATTTTCCAGATAGCTTGTTTGTGGCAGTATTATTTAAAACGGTTGATTTTGAATGGATAAAAGCAGTGGTGAAAAATGAAACATTAGTAAGTAATTATATTAAATATTGCATTTGTATGAAATAATAAGCGACACCAGAATTGTACTGCTTGTGTGTTTACTACAGCAAATTTCCATTTTGATTTTTTGATTTTTTGATTTTTTCCCCCTGTTATATTTTCCCCCTGATTTTTGGCCACTGTTATTTTTGCCTAAAATGTTTGGCTTTGGTGGAAGTAATACGTCTAATGTAGTATTACTGTATAAGTTATATTGATGTGACTATTAAATAAATTGCTATTAGCATTAAATGCATTGGCACCCTTTAATTGCCAAGCCACTCTTAAGAGCCTGTAGTACAGTGGACTAAACACTGTTATTAACATTTGCTGCTTGCAATTACTGCAAGTTCAAATCTCACCAGGCTCAAGGTTGACTCAGCCTTCCATCCTTTCAAAGGTAGGTGAAATGAGGACCCAGATTGTGGGGGCAATAAGCTGACTTTGTATAAATATAGAAAAAATATGAAGGCTATTGTTTAACGCATTGTAAACTGCCCTGAGTCTCCGGAGAAGGGCGGCATATAAATTAAAGCAAAAAAAAAAAAAAGGTTTACAGTGAAAAATTAAAAATAAACTAAAACTCGATCCAACAGAAACCAATATAACCATAAGAAATGTACTGAATTCCTATTTTATTTTATTTTTTAAAATTTTTATTTATTTTTATATGCCGCCCTTCTCCGGAGACTCAGGGTGGTTTACAATGCGTTAAGCAATAGCCTTCATACTTTTGTATATTTTATACAAAATCAGCTTATTGCCCCCACAAACCGGGTCCTCATTTTATCCACCTTAGAAAGGATGGAAGGCTGAATATATATATTCATCTATTGAATATAGATGTTTTAAAAAATATATATATTTGTACTTCTCCTTAGGACTGTATATGCATTCATTGGCACACAATCCCAAATTTTATGTTTTTCCCCCCCTCCTGTTTATTGATTTTTAATTTGATTTTTATGATACTTTTTCTTGTTTATATATGCCCAACAAGTTGTTTAATTCAGTGCCTCCTCTGTGTGGTGGATGGGATGGGAAGATTCCTCAAAACACCATCTCATTTTAACCTGACTGCTCCAGTTAGTTAGTTAGTTAGTTAGTTAGTTAGTTAGTTAGTTAGTTGTTAGTCCTTCTTTCCATCTCTGGCTAGAGATACCAAGTTTAGCCATTTTGAAAAATGTTGCGGTGGCATTTTATTTTAGAGGACCTAGTCACCCCTGGCAAAGAATTGGGGATTACAAGTAAACCTCGCTTAATGACGCCCAGGTTTAGTGACTACTCAAAGTTATGGTGGCGCCAAAAAGTAGCTTTGTGAACAATCCTCACTTTGTGACCGATGCAGCTTCCCACGGTCACATGATCACGGTTACACACTTCCCAGCCAGCTTCTGAGAAACCAGAGTTAAAATTGCAGCGCTGAAATTGTAAGCTGTGGTTCCCATGATGTCTTGCGTAACGACTTGTGTGACTCGCTTAATGACCCCAGGGGAAGTGACAACGTAACTCCAGCACGGTTCTGGGGTGTTTGGATTAGCGACCGTGTCGCTTAGTGATTGAGTTAACCTCAGCAGTGGCCTCTAAGTGAGACAACCAAGTATTAACGTATTTTTTGGAGTATTAGACGCACCTTTTCCCCCCTTAAAAAGGGGGTGAAAATCTGGGTGCGTCTTATACACTGAATGTAGCCCCGCCCACCCACTGGCCCCCACCCTTTGGCCTCTGCCTCCCAGCAATTTACCTCCTTGCAGCAAGCAGCAAGAAACAGCCCATTTCAGCTTCAGCACAGCCTAATTAGCACAAGTTGATTGTCCCTTGGATTGGCCTCCCGACTCTCAGCTGTTTCAGGCTGCAGGGATTGCCATGGCCTATTGCTGCGTGGGCCTCTGCTGCTTGCTGCGAGGAGGTAAATTGCTGGGAGCAGATTTTTTTTTTCTTGTGCTAAGCAAGCTAGGCTGAAAACGAAAATGAAAGTAAAGCAGGCTGTTTGCTGCAAGGAGGCAAAATTGCTCAGAGGCAGAGGGAGATTTCTTTTTCTTGTTTTCCTCACCAAAAAAGATAGGTGCGTGTTATAATTTGGAGCGTCTTATACTCCGAAAAATACGGTAATTTTTTTCCTCCTGTAAAGGTAGTCCTTGACTTACAACAGTTCATTTAATGACCGTTCAATGTTACAGCGGCACTGAAAAAAAGGAACTTATGACCGCATTTCTGTGGTCACGTGATCCAAATTTGAACGCTTGGCAACTGGCATGTACTTATGACAGTTGCAGTGTCCCGGAGTCACATGATTCCTCTTTTGCGACCTTCCGACAAGCCAAGAAAAAGGGGGAAGCCCGACTCACTTAACAACCTGGTTGCTAATTTAAGAATGGCAGTGATTCGCTTAACAACTGTGGCAGGAAAGGTCATAGAACAGAGCAAAATCCACTTAACCAATGTCCCACTTAGCAACAGGAATGTTGGGCTCAATTGTGGCCATAAGTCGAGGACGAACCTATAATTAAATTCTTCATGGGAGTAATTGCTTCACATTAGGGTGGATTTGAATGCTTGTCGTAATTTGGGTGCATTTGTGTGTTGTTGTTGTTTTGTTGTTCAGCCACTCTGGATGCACCTCCTCTTTTGGAAGAAGGTGGCGATGAAAATACCTCTCATTCCGGGGAAGTTCCGGATTTTGAACCCGATGATCGTTAAGGAGATGGCAATGGATATTCTGCAATACCCAGAACCTCAGTCCAGCCTCTTCTTCTGGAATCGGGTCAGTGCACAGGTAGTCCTTGATTTATGACCAGAATTGAGCCCAGAATTTAGGTTGCTAAGTGAGACAGTTGTCCTCGATTTACAACAATTGAGCCCAGAATAATATCCTTCCTCCCCCTCCCTCCCTCCCTCCCTCCCTCCCACCCACCCACGGTGCTCAGTGGTTGGAATACAGTAGTGCAGCCTAATTCTGCCGACGGCCAGCAGTTCGATTGTCACTGGTTCAGGATTGACTCAGCCTTCCATCCTTCCGAGGTGGGTAAAATGAGGAGCCAGATTGTTGGGGGGCAAGAAGCTGACTCTGTAAACCATTTAGAGAGGGCTGTAAAAGAACTGTGAAGCGGTATATAAGTCTTAAGTGCTAATGCTGGAGTTATTGTCCCTTCCTTCCTTCCTTCCTTCCTCCTCCCTCCCTCCCTCCCACGGTGCTCAGTAGTTGGAACACAGTAGTGCAGGCTAATTCTGCCGACTGCCAGCAGTTCGATTGTCACTGGTTCAAGATTTATTTATTTTTTTATTTGATTTATATGCCGCCCTTCTCCGGAGACTCAGGGCGGCTTACAATGCGCTAAGCAATAGCCTTCATCCTTTTGTATATTTATACAAAGTCAGCTTATTGCCCCCCAAACTGGGTCCTCAATTCTCCCCATCCTTAGAAAGGATGGAAGGCTGAGTCAACCTTGAGCCTTGGCGAGATTCGAACCTGCAGTAATTGCAGGCAGCTGGTCTTAATAACAGGGTGCCTTAGACCACTGTACTACCAAGGCTCAGTCTTAAATATATTTAAGACATTTAAGATTTAAGTCTTAAATGCTACTGCCATGCTTGCAAAAGGAATAAATACCTTTCTCTGGTTCCCTTCTAGAAGATACCCACGATTGGCATCATAGCCATGGTTCTAGCTACCCATTTATGTGACGAAGTGAGCTTAGCCGGGTTTGGCTACGACCTGCATCATCCCGAGGCACCTCTGCATTATTACAACAACGTTTGCACGGTGGCCATGAGGTGGCAACCCATGCACGACGTAACCCAGGAGACGCAACTACTGCAAAAGCTGGTCAGAGAAGGCGCCGTAAGCGATCTCAGCGGGGGAATCTACTGCCACTTCTGCAACAAGCCAGGCTAACGGTGGGATCAGAGATCGACTTTCGCGTGTTCTTGCAAGCTTCCCTTGATTGGGAAAAAAAAAAAAGCCACGTTCGTATTCCACGCAGATCATGCGTGACAACTTTTCGGGGTTCAGTGTTTATTTAATATTTGGCAGAGGTTTCTGAATATGCATCATTACTTCACACCTAACTGGTATTTGGTATCATTGTAAGACACAGCACTTCTGAATGGTTTTTGTCTGGACACATGGAGAATGAATTTATTATTTTATTTATTTATTATTGAATTTCTATACCGCCCTTCTCCCTGAGGACTCAGGGCGGTGTACAGCCAGAATTAAAAAACATGCAGGACAAATATTAAAAAACAATTAAAAGATATATAAATTTGGCCCAATTAAAACTCACTACCAATTAAAACAATTTAAAACATTTAAAAACATTTAAAAATTTCTTCTTAAGCCAGCCCGGCTTGCTTGAAAAAATGGGTTTTAAGGGCACGACGGAAGGCACCGAGGTCCTGGATTCTCCTTATCTCTGGGGGCAGCTGATTCCAGAGGGTAGGTGCCCCCACAGAGAAGGCCCTCCCCCTGGGGGTCACCAGCCTACACTGTTTGGCTGATGGCACCCTGAGGAGGCCCTCTCTGTGGGAGCGCACGGGTCGATGGGAATTGCGAGCAGTCCTCGACTTAACGATCAAACGAGGCCCAGAATTTCTGCTACTAAGTGAGGTAGTTATTAAGTGCCTTGAGCCTGATTTTATGAGCCTTTATTTTATTTTATTTTTTATTATTATTTTTTTGCAATTGGATGTTAAGCGAATCAGTGCGATTTTTAAGCGAATCCATCTTCCCCCAACACACACACCCTAGTTGACTTCGGAAACCGGCTGGGAAGGACTCCATTTTAAAATTTATTTATCAAATTTAGAAACTGCTGTCTCCACCCCAGCGGGACTCTGGGTGGTGCGGAAGTAAAAATATGAAAACGTAAAAATTGTATAAAGTTTAGGTAAGAGGCAGAGATTGTTACAATTCAACATTAAAAGCTAATTAAAAGGTGGTAGGGTCTAACCAGCTCCATGCATTGTGCTCCTCCTTGAGAGCTAAGCAAAATGCTGAGTCTTCGGG
The DNA here is from genome assembly GCF_059756535.1 of Pantherophis guttatus. Classification (NCBI taxonomy): domain Eukaryota; kingdom Metazoa; phylum Chordata; class Lepidosauria; order Squamata; family Colubridae; genus Pantherophis; species Pantherophis guttatus. The sequence continues at coordinate 129,968,246 of NC_142067.1, forward strand.
CATTTTTGAAAGACCAGGAGTGCATGTGGGGGGGGGGGTGTCTGCTTCACCTCTTGGGGGGAGGGTGTATCAAAAGGTGGGGGGCAATGGTAGAGAAGGCTCTCTTCCTGGAGAGCCAGTCAGAATTATTTAATTGATGGGGTTGGGAGAAGGAGTGGCCGAAATCGGTGGTGGAGTCAAAAGAGGAGCTAGCCTAGAATCCTACGTAGTCACAAGCAAACTTAAGTCCAATCGCCTTTAAATTCCATTGATTCTTAATCTTGACTCCACGCACGAGTTGAGAAGATTCCCATTCATAGGATTTTATCAATAAATCAGTTTAATTGGATGTCTATGGAGATTCTCCGTCATCCAGGTCATGGTCTTCCCAAAGGTGCTTTTTTCAAGAGGCAACTGGACTTTCTGGTTTTTCTTTGAAGACGTTTCGCTTCTCATCCAAGAAGCTTCTTCAGCTCTGACTGGACGGTGGGGAAGGGTAGGATTTATACTCCTTGCAGACAGCTGGTCACTTGCATCCTTTGAGAGGGTCGTTGAGGCCACTTGGAGGTTTACCTGTGCCCTCAGGGTCACCTGAGTAGTGTGGAGCCTTCTTGGAACTGTTGAAAGGACTGGGTTGTAGATTGATGATGTCATATCCTTCCTCCTCTGTTGAGAGAAGGCTGTTCAGTTTTGACATAAATGACCTCTTTGACCCCTCTTTCAAACCAGCCGTCGTCTCTGTCCAAAATATGGACTTTGTTGTCTTCAAAAGAGTGGCCTGTGTCTTTTAAATGCAGGTGAACCGCTGAATCTAGTCCTGATGTGTTTGTTCTGCTATGTTGTGCCACGCGTTTGGGAAGTGGTTGTTTTGTTTCCCCAGTGTACAGATCTGCACATAGCTCGCTGCATCGTACTGCCTATACCACGTTGCTCAATTTCCATCTGGGTGTTCTATCCTTGGGGTGGACAAGCTTCCGCCTTAGTGTGTTCTTGGGTTTGAAGTGTGCACGTCTGTTGTGTTGGCTGAAGATCCTCCTGAGCTTTTCCAATATTCCTGCAATGTACAGAATGACAACGTTGCTTCGTTTATTGTTCTCATCATTGTCTGTTACAGAGGAGGGTCTTTTTTGATGAAGGCCCACTTGGAATAGCCCTCAGAATATGTGGCTTTGATCATACAACTCCGGGTTGCTTCAACCATCATAAGTTCATGCCAATTGCGAAGCATCTGCATTTTAATTACATGACCTGTGTATGTGTGGTGATAGTCCTAAGGCCGAGGTTGTAAGTCACTTTTGCAGTGCTATTATAACTGGTCACTAAACAAATGGTCGTAAGTCGAGGATCGCCTGTATAAGTTACTTGTTCAAGGGACGGTTTAAAAAATTCTGTTATAATTGTGGATTACAGTATTATTTTTCCGGATAAGTTTTTACTCTGCTCTACTCTTTTATCTGCTTGCACACCGAGATTTATTATTTATTATTTATTTTGTCGCATTTCTAGAAGAAAGAAGACATTAAAACGTTAAAACACATACATTCCAATTTGTGGCCGGGTCTCGCAAGATCACTGTAACGAGATCAACGGCCTCAGGCCTGCTGGAAGAGCCAGGTCTTCACCGCTTTTCGGAAGGCCAATAGGGTGGGGATGGTCCAGACCTCAGGAGGTAACTGGTTCCAGAGAGCTGGGGCAGCCACAGAGAAGGCCCTCCCTCGCGGGCCCGCCAGCCAGCATTGTTTAGCTGACGGGACCTGGAGGAGACCAACTCTGTGGGATCTTACTGGTCGCTGGGAGCTATGCGGTAGAAGGCGGTCTCGAAGATAGCCTGGTCCTGAGTCATGTAGGGCTTTAAAGGTAATAACCAAAACCTTGAATTGCACCCGGAGACTGATAGGAGCCAGTGCAGCTCGCGGAGAATTGGTGTAATGTGGGTGTATCTAGGTGCACCCACTATAACTTGCGCAGCTGCATTCTGGACCAACTGTAGTCTCCGAACAGTTTTCAAGGGTAGCCCCATGTAGAGTGTGTTGCAATAGTCCAACCGTGAGGTGACAAGGGCATGAGTGACACTGAGGAGAGCCTTCTGATCCAAATAGGGTCGCAATTGGTGCACCAGACGAACCTGTGGAAAGGTCCACCTAGCTACAGCTGTCAAATGTTGTTCCAATCTCAGCTGTGAGTCTAGAAGGACATCCAAATTGCGAGCCCGTTCTGAGGGGGGCACTTTCCCCCCAGAACCAAGGATGGACAATCGACATAGTCTTTAGGGGGCAATAACCAGAGCCATTCGGTCTTGTTTGGGTTAAGTCTGAGCCTGTTGACTCCCATCCAGATCCTCACAACCTCCAGGCACCGGCACATCACATCTACCGCCTCACTGAACTGACGAGGGGTGGAGAAATACAGCTGGGTATCATCAGCATTTTGCTGATATCCCACCCCGTGTCGTCGGATGATTTCACCCAGTGGTTTCATGTAGATGTTAAATAGGAGGGGAGAGAGGACTGAGCCCTGAGGCACCCCGCAAACGAGGGGCCTAGGGGACAACCTCTGTCCTCCTACCAGCACTGACTGTGATTGACCAGAGAGATAGGAGGTGAACCACCGCAACACGGTGCCTCCCACTCCCAGCTCTCTTAGTCGCCCCAGAAGGATACCATGGTCAATTGTATCAAAAGCCGCTGAGAGGTCAAGTAGCACCAAGATAGAGGAATGACCCCTGTCTCGGGCTCGCCAGAAATCATCCATCAGCGTGACCAAGGCAGTTTCCGTGCTGTAGCCAGGTCTGAAGCCAGACTGAAAAGGGTCCAGATAATCCGTTTCATCCAATGAAACAGAGCTGAAGTGCCACCACTTTCTCTACAACCTTTCCCACATAGGGTAGATTGGAGACTGGATGAAAGTTTTTTAATTCTGCTGGGTCCAGGGAAGGCTTCTTGAGGAGGGGCCTTACAACCGCTTCCTATAATGGCTGCGGGAAGGATCCCTCCCTCAAGGACGCGTTAACTAAAGCCTGGAGCCAGCCTCGTCTCACCTCCTTGCTGGCCGAAACCCGCCAGGAGGGGCACGGGTCCAACAAACAAGTGTCGCCCCTACAGCCTTGTCCACTTCCTCAGGAGTCACAGGCTCAAACTCATCCCACACAATAGGTCTAAGACCTGCCCCCATCATCTCGGTCGGTATTGCCCAATCAGAGTCCAGGTCCATCCGAATCTGAGTGATTTTATCTGACAGAAACTGCACAAATTCCTCAGCTCTACCCTGCAAGGGCTCCTCCGTTCCCCCAACCTTAAGGAGGGAGCGAGTTACCCTAAATAGGGCGGCTGGGCGAGAATCCACGGATGCAATAAGTGTGGAAAAATGTGAATATTTTGCCGCCCGTATCGCCACTAAGTAAGTCCTAACAAAGGCTCACAAAAGTGTTTGGTCGAATTTGGATTTACTGGTCCTCCAGCGTTGCTCTAGACGTCTCTTCTGGCGCTTCATCTCCCAGAGCTCCTCGGTAAACCAGGGAGCTTTCCTGGATCCACCGCCATGGAGAGGTCGCAAAGACGCAATCCGGTCCAGTGCCCCAGATGCCGCCCTATTCCAGGCAGCCGTCAGGGACTCAGCCAGACTGTGGACGAGGGAGTCAGGTATCTCCCCAAGCTCCTTCTGAAACCCCTCAGGGACCATTAGGCATCTGGGGCGGAACCACTTAATCAGCTCCACCAGATAGATATTGTACCTATGTAAGATGAATAGTAGAGAGGCTCCAATCCAGATTAGTCCATAATAATAATATGCTGTTTATTTTTTATGGGAAAATAAACTTGGGAGTTACACTGATGCTGCATTATCAGAAGGTAAAAGGCAGAAGGAAAGAGGGAAATAAAGAGTTTATTGTAAATGTGGGGAAGAAGGGTTTTTAGTTTTAAAGTTTTTAAATTTTGGGGGTTTTAAATTAAGCCAAATTTATTTAATACTTTTAAATTATTTTAAATTGATGTCTATTCTGTTTTTAAATAGGCTGTACACCGCCCTGTGTCCTTCGGGAGAAGGGCGGTATAGAAATAAAATTATTATTATTATTTATTATTTAGTTAGAGTGGGGGGGGGAGTTGCCCCCTCACCCATCTTTGCTCTCTGGGAATTTTCAGAAGGCAGAAATTAGAAAAGACACCGTCACTTTGGTGAAAGTTAGATACTTCGCTGTACATATGAAATTCAGTTCCTTCCTTGCACCATCTCTGATGTACATTAATATCCCCAAGGCAGCTATCAAAAGAGCAAAAAAAGCAATAAAAGCACAAAGTGGTGCAATTTACACAAACCATATAAAGTAAAAAACCAGCCACTGAAGCGTTCCCGTGAGCAGACATTAAGAACCTGGGATAGAAACTATTGCATAATAGAACAATAATGATCGCAGGTTGGGGTTCAGGATGGACAACTGATCCCACCCTGGTTTTGCAGGGAACAGAAGACAAGGCCGAGAAATTATCGAAATAATTGTGTCTCATCCTTTAAGGATGTTTGAGGAGTTTGAAATGATTGATTCGTCTTCAATTTCTTGATTGCAAGTATTTAAATGTGGTTAGTAAATGTGTTTCCAGAGGTGAAAAACATGATAGATACCCAACGGAAACGAAAAGAATACATGGACATATATGAAGATTTTCCATCGTCTGGGTCATGGTTGTCCCAAAGGTGCTTTTTCATGAGGCAACTGGATTTTGTTTTTTGTTTTGAAGACATTTCGCTTCTCATCCGAGAAGCTTCTTCAGTTCTGCTGAATGGTGGAGGATGGAAGGATCTGTATTCCTTGCAGTCATTGGCCGTTAGCTCTCTTTCTGAGAATCGTTGAGGCCACTTGGAGGTTTATCTGATTATCTATCCCAAGTGGCCTCAATGACTCTCAGAAAGAGAGCTAACGGCCAATGACTGCAAGGAATATAAATCCTTCCATGCTCCACCATTCAGCAGAACTGAAGAAGCTTCTTGGATGAGAAGCAAAACGTCTTCAAGGAAAAACAAAGGAAGTTCAGGTTGTCTCTTGTAAAAAAAACACCTTTGGGATAATATGTGGACAAACAATGTAATTAACTGATTTCAGGTTTCTTGATTCTCTGGGCACACGGACTGTATTATTTATTCCTGTATTATGTGAAGTTATGAAACAGAACCAATGCTGATCTGTAAGATAAATCTCAATGAATGGATGAATTATAAATCGGAAACAGGAATGCAAAAAATTACGAATGGGATATGAGTGGTTAGAGAAAAATGTAAAAGAAAATGAACTACTGTAAAATGGTATAATGACAATTGGAATTAATAAAGGACGCTGTTTTTAGGAAGAGGGGATTTAAATGTTCTTTGAGCTGCGTGTCCTTCACAAGTAGAATTCTGTACTTGGTTGATTGAACAAACTAACAGGATGCCTCCGCGCAATCCATACCACTGGATACCAAGCACCAGTGAAGAATCCCCATCTGTGTGGGAGAAGAGTAGGATCCCAAGGATTGGTGCTTTGCAATATGGTGAGGTCAAAGATGATTTACAAACCCCATTCCCTTCTAGCACTGATGACGTTACTTAGTTTGGTATTGAAACGTCTGCAAGAAAACCAAGCTCAGAGAGCACCAGCGATCCCACAGTCCTCCTCCTCCTAGTAGTAGTACTCCTCCTCCACCTCCTCCTCCTCAACCCCACTCTCTTCTGCACTGATGACGTTTTTATTTATTTATTTATTAATTCAATTTGTATGCCGCCCCTCTCCGAAGACTCAGAGCGGCTCACAATGCATTTAAAATCATTATAAAAAACATTTAAGAATTAAAAACATTAAAACTCATTCACGCCATTCATGGCCGGATCTCGCCAGATCACAAGAGCGAGATCAACGGCCCCAGGCCTGCCAGAAAAGCCAGGTCTTCACCACTTTCCGGAAGGCCAGTAGGGTGGGGATGGTCTGGACCTCAGGAGGTAACTGGTTCCAGAGAGCCGGGGCAGCCACAGAGAAGGCCCTCCCCCACGGGCCCCCCAGTCGGCATTGTTTAGCTGACGGGACCCGGAGGAGACCGACTCTGTGGGATCTTACCGGTCGCTGGGAGCTATGCGGCAGAAGGCGGTCTCGAAGATAACCTGGCCCTGAGCCATGTAGGGCTTTAAAGGTAATAACCAACATCTTGAATTGTGACCAGAGACCGATAGGGAGCCAGTGCAGCTTGCAGAGATTTGGTGTAATGTGGGTGTATCTAGGTGCACCCACAATAGCTCGCGCGGCTGCGTTCTAGACCAACTGTAGGCTCCAAACACTTTTCAAGGATAGCCCCATGTAGAGCGCATTGCAATAGTCCAACCGTGAGGTGACAAGGGCATGAGTGACAGTGGGGAGAGCCTCCTGATCCAATTGGGGCGCAATTGGTGCACCAGGCGAACCTGTGCAAAGGTCCCCCTAGCCACAGCTGCTAGATGTTGCTCTAATCTTAGCTGTGAGTCTAGGAGGACACCCAAATTGCGAGCCCGTTCCTAGTTACCTAGTTGGGTCATGAAATATCTGCAAGAAAGCCAAGCTCAGAGAGCACCAAGGACCCCACAGTCCTCCTCCTCCTCCCCCTCCCCCTCCCCCTCCCCCACCCCACTCTCTTCTGCACTGATGAGGTTACCTAGTTGGGTCATGAAACGACTGCAAGAACATAACCAAGCTCAGAGAGTATCAAGGACCCCACAGTCGTCGTCCTCGTCCTCTCATAAACACTCTTCTCTTTGCACTGATGAGGTTATCTAGTTGGGTCATGAAACGTCTGTAAGAAAACGACCTAGCTCAGAGAGGACCAAGGTTTGTTAAAATCGGTTATCATGGTCTGATTGTTACCCAGGGTGAGTTACCATTTATGGGATCAGCGATCAAGGGGCTTGCCTCTTATCTCTAGACTTGGTCTACTCTTCCTTCTCCTTTCCCAGTCTTTCCACCATCTCCCACATCTGCCTTTCTTCATTTGATAGTGACATCCTGAGGAGACTTCCAAAGATGTCTGAAACACTAAGGTAAGAATATAACGTAAGGAAAGAGCCATTCCTGAAAATACTGTTGTCCAAGTTGCTAAGGCGTTAAAAATCGGAAGGAAAGCTTTGAATCGGCCCCCCAAAAAAACAATTTTCAGCTCTCAGACAAACCGATCCTCTTGTGCTACCTCCATTTGGAACCTACGGATAAACTGAAGTTCCCAGTCAAGTTCAGAGATAGGATTACATTCCTGTCATTTAACCCAAAGGTTACTCATGCACAACAAAAGGTCCGGTTTGAAGCGCATCCGTGTGACCTTATCCACAAAGAACCTTGCAAACAGGCCCAGCAAGCAACTCACTGTCCCAGCCCCACCCCAAGATTTTGGCAAAGGGGATGCTCAAGAATGAAAAACAATGATAGCTGGCTATATCCTGCAGGAGTGGCGGAATGTCTTCTGTCCTTCCCTCGCCACCCAGAAACAATCTCCAAGCTCTCCGCCTGGTTTCCCACCTCTCACGGTCTCTCTTGGCGCTTCAACGGTTGTCCGTTTATTCTTCTCCGTTCCTGCTGAAAATCTAGCAAATTTAAATCTAGCAAATGTAGCAGAAAATCTAGCAAATCCCTAGGAGGGAGGGAGGGGGGATTTAACAATTTAGATGAGGCAGTGGTGACATCCAAATATTTTTACTACCAGCTCTGTGGGCGTGGCTTGGTGGGCATGGCTTGGTAGGCGTGGCAGGGGAAGGATACTGCAAAATCCCCATTCCCTCCCCACTCTGGGGGAAGGATATTGCAAAATCCCCATTCCCACCCCACTCCTGGGGGAAGGATATTGCAAAATCCCCATTCCCACCCCAGTCCTGGGGGAAGGATATTGCAAAATCTCCATTCCCACCCCAGTCCTGGGGGAAGGATATTGCAAAATCCCCATTCCCTCCCCCATTCCCTCCCCACTCCTGGGGGAAGGATATTGCAAAATCCCCATTCCCATCCCACTCCTGGAGGAAGGATATTGCAAAATCTCCATTCCCACCCCACTCCTGGGGGAAGGATATTGCAAAATCCCCATTCCCTCCCGACTCCTGGGGGAAGGATATTGCAAAATCCCCATTCCCTCCCCACTTCTGGGGCCAGCCGGAGGTGGTATTTGCCGGTTCTCCGAACTACTCAAAATTTCCGCTACTGGTTTTCCAGAACCTTCTGGATTTCACCCCTGCTTGGGTGGGTTTATAACTGACACGGAGCTGCTCTCTGCCCAAAATGTTTTCTAGACAATGCCCCAGATTAAGTTGATATAAGGCCACCCTCTCTAGCCATTACATACTCTGTGTCAAGTGTTGGCTATCTGTCAGGTTTCGAGGTCGTCTCAAATAAATTGCATTTCAAACAAAGTCTTTGATGAAAAATTCCTATTTATTAAGCACGACATTCTAAAGCCGACTCCATCGTAGCCAACACTGACTTCCTGACCCAAAACCCTCCCTTTCCTTTCCCCACTCCTCTGCACTCATTGGCCATCTTCCAAGTCACTCTACCCCTAATCTACTGCTCCAGCTCAAAGGAATTTCCCCCCTCCCATCTCATCTCCCAGGGGATATTATCTCCAGGGAAAATAAGTAGGTGAAAAGTCAAACGTCCCTTTCCAGATGCCTCTGCTTCTCCTTCTTATGTCAGCACTAGAGTAAATGCAGGTTGAAGTGCTGACACTCTGTGCCTTTCAGGACAGCTGGGGGTAGAACATTAAATCAATTTGGCTTTACTTCAGAGAGAAAACAGGAGCTGTACTTTATGGCAGGGCATAAAGAAACACACTGAATACTTGGAATAGGAGGAACAAACAGGGTGCACTTAAAAAGCCTAAAAGTACATGAGGACAATTAGGATGTTTTTGTCATTAACGAGATTATGTGGGATGAAAACCATGAGTGGAATGTACTGATAGAAAGATATAAATGGTTCAAAAGAAAAAAAAGACCAAACGAAAGAGAAGGTGGAATTGCTTTATATGTAAGAGATCACAATTCGCTCCCACAGAGAGGGACTCCTCAGGGTGCCGTCAGCCAGACAATGTCGGCTGGCGACCCCCAAGGGGGAGAGCCTTCTCTGTGGGGGCACCTACCCTCTGGAACGATCTACCCCCCGAGATACGAGTGATTCCAGACCTCCGGACTTTTCGTCGGGCCCTAAAAACTTACTTTTTTCAGTTAGCCGGGCTGGCCTGATTCCATGTTGGTTTTAACGTTTGATACTGATTTTAATTGAAATGTTTTAAATTATGGGCCAAATTTCATTTAATTATTTTTAAAAATTATTTTAACTTTTGTGTACAAATGTTTTTATTTTGGCTGTTCACCGCCCTGAGTCCGAAAGGAGAAGGGCAGTATACAAATCTAATAAAAGATAAAGATAAGACAATGTATCTTCAGAAAAGCATTAAAACAGGGATAAAAGCGTCCCTGAATGTATTTGGGATAATATAAAAAGGGGGGGGGGGAAGAATGACATCACCAGACGTGTATACTACCAGCCACGCAACCGAACACAGAAAATATATGTACTTTTTGCTAATCAATTAATTAAAACGGTCAGGAAAAATAGCACACTAGCAATGGGGGATTTTAACTACTCCGACATCCACTGGACAGCAGGTTGGAGACCAAACAGGTGATCCCTGATGAACTTTAATAACAGGATTGACATTTTTGTCCGTGTGTGTCTCCTAGTTTAGAAATAAAAATAGAATAACAGAGTTGGAAGGGACCTTGGAGGTCTTCTAGTCCAACCCCCTGCCCAGGCAGGAAACCCTACACCACTTCAGACAAATGGTTATCCAACATCTTCTTAAAAACTTCCAGTGTTGGAGCATTCACACCTTCTGCAGGCAAGTTGTTCCACTGATTAATTGTTCTAACTGCCAGGAAATTTCTCCCTACTTCTAAGTTGCTTCTCTCCTTGATGAGTTTCCACCCATTGCTTCTTGTCCTGCCTTCAGGGGCTTTGGAGAACAGCTTGACTCCCTTAGTGCTGCTGAAACAAAACATTTTGAAATCTGAACGGAAATCAGAATGTCCTGTTTCGATTAAGCAAACCCAGAATAGACTAGCCGTGTTTCCCTGAAAATAAGACCTATCATGGTTTTGAGCGCATGGGCTAAAATTAAGCCCTACCCACGGGCAGGCTACAAGGACAAGAGGTGCTCATTGAAGGAGACCTCTGTTGCGCGACATCAGCGGCTGGGACCAAGGGTTTTGCAGGAAATGGAGTCACAAAAAATTCAGGCCGGAATTCAGGGTTTGGAGAGTTATGATGACGTTCCAGAAGAAGATGACATGACTGTATCTGAATAAATGGATTGTTGTACCCTACATGAGCATTGTGGTTTCCCTGTGTGGGGGTTTAGGGTTTGCAATTGTGATTTCCCTGGGGTGGTGGGTTTTTTTTTTAGTTTAGTTTACTTTATTGTCATTGCACCTTGTACAAGGACATTAAATTCTTTATTCTTTATTGGCCAAGTGTGATTGGACACACAAGGAATTTGTCTTTGGTGCATACGCTCTTGGTGTACATAAAAAGACAAGATACATTCGTCAAGAATCATAAGGTACAACACTTAATGATAGTCATAGGGTACAAATAAGCAATCAAATCATACTAGGAAACAGTCAATATAAATCATGAGGATACAAGCAACAAGGTTACAGTCATGCAGTCATAAGTGGGAGGAGATGGGTAATGCCATCTTCGGTGTACATTATATATATAAAAAGCACACGATATGGTATAGGGTCTCCAGTGTGAGGAGGGGGTTGGACTAGAAGACCTCCAAGGTTCCTTATCTCATGTTCCGAGTCTCTTCGGTTATGCAGCAAAATGGACACCAGGTGGCGCTGTTAGGCTGCTGACTCAGAGGTCTTCCAATCTGTGGGTTGTAATTTTTGCAAAGTTAAAATGCTTTTTTCAAAAAATACACTCCTTTCCCTTCTCTTCCTAAATGTTCACAGGAAAAAAAGAAAGGAAGAAGGAAAGGAAGAAAGAGAAAGAGAGAGGGAGAAAGAAAGAAAGAAAGAAAGAAAGAAAGAAAGAAAGAAAGAAAGAAAGAAAGAAAGAAAGAAAGAAAGAAAGAAAGAAAACTTTGGCATTGAAAAAAATGACTTAGGACCGCTTTTCACACTTACAACCATTGCAGCATCCCCAGGGTCATGTGATCAAAATTCAGACACTTGGCAATTGACTCGTATTTATGACGGTTGCAGTGTCCCAGGGTCACGTGATCCCCTTTTGCGACCTTCTGATAACCAAGTCAATAGGGAAGCCAGATTCATTTAACAACGGCAGTGATTCACTGAACAAGGCAGTGTTCTGGCAAGGAAGGTCAAAAAATGGAGCAAAACTTACTTAACAAAAGTCTCGCTTATCAACAGAAATTTTGGGCTCAATTACGGTCGTCAGTCGAGGACTACTTGCAATACATTTTCTAAATGAAGAACCTTGAATTTCTCTCTCTCTCTGTTCCCCCCTCTGCCCCCCTCTTTCTTTATTTCCTTCTTTCTTTCCTTCTTTTCCTTCTTTCTTTCTTCCTTTCTCTTTCTTTCCTTCTTTCCTTCTTTCTCCTCCTCCTCCTTCTTCTCCTTCCTCCTCCTCTTCTTTCTTCTTCCCCCCCTCCTCCTCCTCATAGAATAGAATAGAATAGAATAGCAGAGTTGGAAGGGACCTTGGAGGTCTTCTAGTCCAACCCTCTGCTTAGGCAGGAAACCCTACACCCCTTCAGACAAATGGGGTTATCCAACCTCTTCTTAAAAACTTCCAGTGTGGGAGCATCCACAACTTCTGGAGGCAAGTGGTTCCACTGATTAATTGTTCTAACTGCCAGGAAATTTCTCCTTAGTTCTAAATTGCTTCTCTCCTTGATTAGTTTCCGTCCGTTGCTTCTTGTCCTGCCTTCAGGTGCTTTGGGGAATAGCTTGACTCCCTCTTCTTTGGGGCTGCCCCTCAGATATTGGAAGACTGCTATACAACTTCTTCTTCTTCTTCTTCTTCTTCTTCTTCTTCTTCTTCTTCTTCTTCTTCTTCTTCTTCTTCTTCTTCTTCTTCTTCTTCTTCTTCTTCTTCTTCTTCCTCTTCCTCCTCCTCCTCCTCCTCCTCCTCCTCCTCCTCCTCCTCCTCCTCCTCCTCCTCCTCCTCCTCCTCCTCCTCCTCCTCTCTCCCTCTCTCTTTTACTTTTAGGCCTTTTCTTTAAGCCATCCAGTTTGTTATGAATCTTAGCATTTGGCTTCACTGTTCAGCATTAGGGGCATTGAACATTTAAACATTCCAGACAATCTCCCTGCTACGACCACTTGTTTGAAGTCTACAGAAAGAGAGCTGAATGGGGCTGACCCAGGGATGTCTGGAGGAAGAAAGGATGGGTTTTCAAACTCATGCTTGTGGCTGCCATCTTGATGTTTTTGACCCCCCTGGCCAAATTAGGAGAGGGTGGGATTTAATTGGAAAAGTTACCTGGTGAGTATTCTGAATTTTCAAAATTCAGAACTGGAAATATAATATATTGACTAAAATAACCCAGATCACTTGCTGTGGTGCACAACATTTTGTTCCTTGAATTCTATAGACCCCAAGAATCAGAATTCTTTAACCCATGGGGCGTAGGAGAAGCAGTGGCAGAACCTGAGTGGAGGAGTCAAAAGAGAAATCAGCCTAAAATCCCTACATAGCCATAAATGAACTAAGCCCAACTCTTCTTAAATTCCATTAATTTTGATCTAACTCCAAGCATGTGCCCAGTGTTAGTTAAGAAGTTTCCCCGTGCATAGACTTTGGCGCATGGAACGCTGTTACCTTCCCACCAAAGGTGGTCCCTATTTTTCTACTTGCATTTTTTACGTGCTTTCGAACTGCTAGGTTGGCAGAAGCTGGGACAAGTAATGGGAGCTCACCCCATTACGCGGCACTAGGGATTCGAACTGCTGAAATATTTATATATATAATTTTCAAAACGAAACGATAAACACTTGACATGTTGATTCCAGAATGTTAACTGGACTCATATAGCACTTACAATTTGGAAAGAGGCACTTCTCCTTGCTAGCATGAAACTCTTTAAACTCTTGAAATTATGGTCTGTTGTTAATTAAATACTTGGCCGGTATAACGAAACCTTCCACGTTATTTAAAGATCCTAAATCTTCTCTCTTGACAAAGCCATTGTTTCTTGCAACAAGAAAGAAACCGCTTCCCAACCTTCGAATCAGATATAACTTTATTCCACTGTTGAGTTGCTAATTTTCATGGAATTTCTCGGCCTGTCACAGACAGAAGTTGTATATACAGGATTTTAGTATTTCCTCCCTGGCTCCAACCTCAATTTGAAGGACCGTAAAACTTTGACTCGATTCCAGTAGCGCGTAGTTTACAGAGGCAAAATGATGCTGCGGGGGAAAAAAAAAGAAGCTTGCAGCCAATCTTTGAAAAAAGAGTATTTGCATTTTGGGAGCACGCATGGCATTGAAATGCTGTCTCAAAATATTGAATAGGGTATCAAAAAGAGAAGATATTTACTCCAGAGCTGTCCACCAGCCTCAGAATGTAAGTAGAGCCATTTATTTTTCTTTCTAGATCAGTGTTTCTCAACCTTGGAAGCTTGAAGATGGGTGGACTTCAACTCCCAGAATCCCCCAGCCAGCGCTGCTGGCTGGGGGATTCTGGGAGTTGAAGTCCACCCATCTTCAAGCTACCAAGGTTGAGAAACACTGTCCTAGATCATAAGATTAATTTGTGCATCCAGTATGATGTTGCCCGCAGGTCTGGATCAGGGAGGAAATCCAGCAGGTTCTGACAGGTTCTGGAGAACCGGTAGCAGAAATTTTGAGTAATTTGGAGAACCTGGCAAATACCACCTCTGGCTGGCCCCAGGAGTGGGGAGGGAATGGGGATTTTGCAGTACCCTTCCCCTGCCACGCCCATCAAGCCATGCCCACAGAACCGGTAGCAAAAAAAATTTGGATTTCACCACTGCTCTGGATCCTACAGTGCCTAGAAAAGCAAAATTTAGGATGCAAATAGCCTCAGGGTTGACCATCCTTTGACAGTATGCTCTACGGCTATGATGGAGAAGCTATGGCACACAGAGCCCTCTCTCCTGGGACTCGGGAGGCAGAGAATAGATGGGGGTGGAGCCAGTCAGAATTTTTACTACCGGTTCTCCGAACTACTCAAAATTTCCGCTACCGGTTCTCCAGAACTGGTCAGAACCTGCTGCAACCCACCTCTGAACCAACCATGTACAAAGTCCATGTCAACCAAGCCAAAGTATGTTCCATTTGGACTCTGTCATGGTCATTTTCTTTCTCTGGGTCCGAATCCAGGACATCCATGGGATGGGAAAGAAGGACTGGGTAGGACTAGCTCAACATTCATGAGCCAAAGGACCTGCTTTGACAGATGACATGAGAGAGATGAATTAAGGTACTTTTGAGGCTTGGAGATAGCTTCAAGGCTCGCCCTGAGGCTCATGGGTGGTAATTCAGAGTGACCAGAATGATTCCACGTTGCAGGGGAAGGTCAGAGGTTCTCTGAAGAACCAAGCAAGGATCAGAGCATGGCAGCACACACACACACACACACACACACACACACACACACACAAACTTAATTCCCTAGGCCAAACACTTGAGTCCAATTGATCCTTCCATAGTTGAAGATGCTTGGAGCAAGGAAGTTCCAGGGAGCACCTGTGTTGGAGGATGGTCTTGGTAGTCACCCATAAACTCTTACCCCATGGGAATTCCTCAGCTCATGCCGTCTACTTTTTTTTCTCAAGAAAGGGCTACTGATCTCCAGCTCTTTTTCCTTTTCCTCCTTCCTACCCACATCATCTCCATACCGTCAATTAACATTTAATGAGGACGGATTGCTTTATACGATAGGATTTAAATGTACAGTATGTTGCTCCAACACGTGCAATTATTTTTCTGCAAGGCTCCTTAAATATGTTCTGGATTACAGTGCCGTGACGCAGATTTTAAAGATAAAACTTTTAGGGTAAAATCCTAGAATAAGTGGAGTTTCAAAAGCATTTCTAACCCATCTTCTAGTTAATTAAATTTAATCTCCTGTAAAGCCTTTATTTTTCAGCTGCTGTTTTCTTGGGAGTACTTTTGCCTGCAATATACAGCAGAAAGATCAGAGCTAAAGGCTATAATAATTTTTAAACTAAGTATGTTGAGCTCACCTGTTTAGAATATCATGACAGATGTGAGCAAGTATTGTGTACAGGAAATCCTTTTTTATTTAATTTGAATGTTATTAAATGTTTAAATATTGTTCCTCCTAGGTATATATACCCTGTTTCCCCCCAAAATAAGACATCCCCTGATAATAAGCCCAATCAGACTTTTTATTTATTATTTATTATTATTAGTCATATTTCTATGCCGCCCACTCTCCGAGGACTCTGGGCGGCTTACACCAAAGACAGTATACTAAATATCATATTGCCCCCAACAATCTGGGTCATGGCATGGCAATAAGGCAGGGGTGAAATCTACTTACCTTCCTTACTGGTTTGGAAGCACATGTGCCATGCGTGCGCATGAGCGAAGTGAGCATGTACACGCATGTCACAGGCGTGCACAGACCTGCGCATGCACAAAAACTTCTGCACATGCGCAGAAGGTAAAAAACACATTATGTCCTGGTTACAACCAGGAAGTAATGATACCTAGCCGAGTGGACGGAGCTATGCTCCACTGTCGCTACCAGATTGCTGAACCACCGGCCAAGATCGCTACCGGATCAAATGATCCGGTCCAATCTGGGAGCATTTCACCCCTGCAATAAGGCCAAGTGCTTCTATCAGGGTTCAAAAAAATATAAGACAGGGTCTTATTTTCGGGGAAACACAGTACATAGATATTTTGAGAATGGCACACAAAAAGCATCATCCGGGCATTATTAACTAAGTTCCTCTTTTCACAGTACATAACAGAGTTGGAAGGGACCTTGGAGGTCTTCTAGTCCAACCCCTTGCTCAGGCAGGAAGTCCTCTACCACTTTAGGCAAATGCTTGTCCAATCTTTTCTTAAAAACTTCCAGAGAATTCCCAACTTCTGGAGGGAATTGTTCTACTCATTGATAGTTCTGTTAGGAAATTCCTCCTTAGTTCCAGGTTGCTTCTCTCTTTGTTTTTCCATTCATTGCTTCTTGTCCTACCTTCAGGTGCTTTGGAGAATAGGTTGACCCCCTCTTCTTTGGGGCACCCCTGAAATATTGGAAGACTAATATCATGTCATCCCCTAGTCCTTCTGTTCATTAAAGCTAGGCATACCCCAATTCCAAAAATGTTATTTGTACAGTATGTTTTAGCCTCCAGTCCCCTAATCCTCTTGGTTGCTCTTCTCTGCACTCTTTCTAGAGTCTCAACATCTTTTTTACATTGTGGTGACCAAAGCTGGATGCAGGATTCCAAGTGTGGTCTTACCAAGGCATAGTGGATCTAATTATGGTTTACTCAAGTCTATTTTTCTGGGTCCATGCAAACTAAAATCCAGATTGTAAGCTAGGGGTTGTATGTCATGTCAGGCTAAACTGCAGTTGGCTACTTTGTGCATAGAAAGCTAATTTAAGGTCGGAATATATGTCTTTGTGGTGTATTGGCAATCCGTAATGAATTAATTGTAGGTTATAGTTACCCCATTTAAAATATATTTTAAGAATAAATATTGCCTTTCATAGATTCTGCTTGGCGTAGGGAAGAACACTTGGTATAAATGTTTGTAAATCTCACTTTCTACAGAAAATTAAAGGGAAATTATATTTTGTGGCACACTTACTTTTGTTCAATTCCCATTCCATTCTATTTCTCTTTTTCCTCTTCTCCTCTCCTCTCCTCTCCTCTCTTCTCATTCCCATCCCTTCTCTTCTCTTCTCTTCTCTTCTCTTCTCTTCTCTTCTCTTCTCTTCTCTTCTCTTCTCTTCTCTTCTCTTCTCTCCTCTCCTCTCCTCTCCTCTCCCCTCCCCTCCCCTCCCCTCCCCTCCCCATTTTATTCACTACCTGTATTTAGGATGAAAATTCAGAAGGGAAGAGCTTGCTGCTCGAAATTGTAGGCTTGCAAGATCTCTTGATAGATTGGCACAACAATCTCTATTCAGCTCAATTTCATTAACGAAAAATGAAGACCAAATAATTTATACTGAAATAACAGAAGGTTAAATTTAGCAGCAACGGATAGGAATTACACACTGCCTGAAATATAGCATTCTTTTCTTCAAAAGTCTGCATTATTTTACCGTAACATCGAATTATAGTCTTCATTAGAAGCATATGTCTTCCACACGACATGCATTATTTATAAAATTTGCGTACTCCAAGTGAGTTTCTCCAATTTTTTTTTACTTCAATTTGAAGTGAAATATACAACATAGTATTCAAATGCCTTTGCATTACACGGCCTTGAACATTTCTGACATTCAAAATGTGACATTTATAAACCTTTCTGGAATATTCTGCTCATTGATGCTATTCTGGCTATCAGACTTCCCTTTCCTTTGATAATATACATTTTAATTAATCAGGTTAAATGGTGTGGTTTTTAAAAGAAAAATAGAAAGAAACCATCCCTTGTAACGGTCTTCGCTGTTTTGTCACAATTTTTCACTCAGAAAAGCTGGCTCTTTTTAAATAAGCAAAATTTGGTAAAGGCGAAGAAAAAAAATGTGTGGAACAATAGCATGGTGTAGGAAAAAGAGTGGAGAACTCGAAGGCGGCGTCAAAAAAAGGAATCAGCCTAGAATCTCTACGTAGCCACAAATGGACTAAATCCTACCTCCCTCGAATTCCACCCATCCTGATCTAAGCAGGTTAAGAAGATTCCTGTGCATTGATTTTTAGCAATAAATCAATTTGATTAGACCTTCACATGTGGATCTGATCCTTCACGCCTGGCACACGGGCTGCTTCTTCATGATTTTAAGTGTTTCCATTTTCAGGTAGGTAGAACTGTATTTACTGACAGAAAAGTTTGTCAGTTCTGACTCAGCTCCGCAGCCGTTACTTTAAACAGGCCTTGCCACCCTTTTCCTCTACAAAGACCTGCACATTTTGAATGTGCGTCCCACCAAAAGCAACCATGACTTCTTCCACATCTAAATAGACCCCTGATTTATATTGCCGACCACTGAAATTTACAGAATGTACGGATCATAATCTCTGGATTTGAGGAGATAATACAGAAACGCAACCAGCTCTTTGGCACTAGCAACGTCATTACAATGGGGCTGGTCTTTGCTAGGAAGTAGAGGGAGAAGTTTCTCCATAGATACTAATATGAGATTGGCTTAAGAAGAAAACCACAGAAGGAAAGGTCTCCATCTTCTCCAAAAGGGTGTCACAACCCAGAGTGTTTCCATAGCTGGTCTTCAAATGACGGATGCTTTCTGCTCTCTTCAATGGGAACCCGGGCGCTTTTGAGAAGACAGGATGAACCATCTGCTCAGGTCTTCTGCTCAATCCACCCTTTGGTTGTCATTCCTGAAAACAAACGCAATAGAATCAAAGAAAGGGAATGAGGAATGCCTGTCATTTGCCAGCCTTTTATTGGCACGGGTGTCACTGCACTCCATAAATAAGTTGGAAGATCTCTGAAGAACATTACGTCCTTCACCACGATGATGAAGTAAACTAAAAGTAGAAACACTCGTTGCCACATGGTCCTCACCGTACTTAACTTTGCATCTATGGAATGTTAGCTGGAGACAATCTAGTTGGATGGGCATACAGTAACTAACAATCCCAATTGTTTAGAAGCAACTCTTCTCCTTGATTACATGCACCTCAGCTCATCATGTTGTGGTTAGCACTAACCAGGATAGCATGAGGAAAGAATAACTGGGTTTTTTTCAGTCTCCACCACTCATAGTTTAGATGATTTTATCTGAGAAAAACAGGCTACTTAGTGAGGCCTTCGCCTTCCAGTGTATGGCAGGTGGTAAGAATGGAGGTAAGTGGGCCACACAGAGCAGAGAGTAAAGATTGAGTACAGATAGTTCTCAATTCATGGCCACAATTAAGCCCAACATTTTTACTAGGTGAGACAATTTTTAAGTGTGTTTTACCCCATTTTATGATGTTGCTTGTTGCTAGATGTTGCTTCTATTCTATTCTCATTCCATTCTATTTTCTCTTTTTCTTTTCCTCTCCTCTCCTATTCTCATTCCCATCCCATCCCATCCCATCCCATCCCACCCCACCCCTTCCCTTCCCTTCCTTCCCCTCTTCTCTTCTTCTACTCTACTCTACTCCTATTTTACTTTACTCTACTCTACTTTATTCCTATTCCTATTCCTATTCCTATTCTATTCTACTCTACTCTATTCCTATTCTGCTCTACTCTACTCTGCTCTACTCTACTCTACTCGACTCGACTCGACTCTTCTGTTCCATTCTATTCTGTTCCATCTCATCCCGTCGCATCCCGTCGCGTCCCATCCCATCCTATTCTCTGCCAAGCAACAGAGTTTTGTAGATGATGGGAAATGGCTTAAATGCTGAGGAGATGAGCTGAAAATAAACTCAGGACTTTATTAACATGAATATGGAATATTTACTACTCTTTATCTTAGACATCTTAGCATATTTAGTCAAAGTTAGGATGTATTTTTTTTAAGCAGGGCTGGCCTGTTGCTAGGTGAATAAATCAGGAGAAAGGATGGGGAACTTGGCATTGAGATGTTGATAGTAGGCGAAGGGACATTGGATGGCCCATCCTGCACTTCCAAATTTCTGTGCTATCTTGCAACCTTGAGATAGATTCAACAATCCCTTGGCTCAGCCTTGGACCCAGCTTAATTTAAATAGTTCTAACTTCTCCCATGTATCAATTTTTTTTTTAAAGTAGAATTGTAGTAGATTCATGTCGACTGAAAGGACACTTATTTGAAATGCAACCTTGACCCAACAAATTAACTTCTTGGTGTCAGCTTCTGAATGTCAGCAACAGATATGAGTTGAATGCAATTTATTCTGAGCCACCAGATACATTAATTCAGATTCTACCAAGGGACGTATTTCCTTGCCTCTAACAGTGAAGATTATCTTCCTGTAGTGCAAATATGCAGAGTCAGGAGAAATAATGTAGTCAAAACATTTATCTTCGTAGAGACAAAACCCTGATTTATTTCTTTCAATGAATACATTCCAAGCTTTTCCACACCGCCAAGACATTATCATGGCTTGGGACCTGGTTACTTACGGGACCGCCTACTACCATCAACAGCCTCCCACCGACCAGTACGCTCCCACAGAGAGGGGCTCCTCCAGGTGCCGTCGGCCACACAATGTCGGCTGTCGGCCCCTAGGGGGAGAGCCTTCTCTGTGGGGGCACCGACGATCTGGAATGAGCTCCCCCCAGAGATACGGAGGATTCCGGATCTGCGCACCTTCCGCCGCGAGTTGAAGACGCTTTTGTTTCATCAAGCTGGCCTCGCCTAAATCTCCTCCCTTCTAAAGTGTAAATTCTAAATTTTTAATGGATTTTAAAATATGGGTATTTTAAATTGGGTATTAATTCAGCCAAATTTATTTAATTCATTTTATTCGATTTTAAATTTTGTATATCTATGTGTTTTATTTCATGGCTGTGCACCGCCCTGAGTCCTTCGGGAGTAGGGCGGTATAGAAATTCAATAAATAATAATAATAATAATAATAATCATGGAATGCTCTAAAATGAACAACTTAATGCTAATATTTTTCAGGTCCCTAATATATCCTTTGCCTCCTGAATACTTAAACAAATTTTCATTAAATACATACGGTAATTAATGAACCTCAAGGTTGGATTGATTGATTGGGGTACCGAGATTAATTTAATCGTAATTCCTTTTATTTGGTCTGACCCTATTTAGGATCTTAAACTCTTTGAACTGGATAGAATAGAAGAATCAGTGTAAACTAAACCGAAATTTGGTTCCAGATCAGTGTGTCTCAAGCTCGGCCATTTTAAGTTGTGTGGACTTCAACTCCCAGCATGCTGGCTGGGGAATTCTGGGAGCTGAAGTCCATACAATTTAAAATGGCTAAAGTTGAGAAACCAATCCAGATTAAAGCCTAGATACCACCACTCAGGTTGCTGTTCATTTAGGGACAGGGATGGGCTTCAAAATTTTTAGCAAGGGATTCTCTGCCTGGTTGCTGGATGGGCGTGGCCATGGTGGGCGTGGCCTAGTCGGCCTCCTGCACCACGGTCAGGAGGGGGGGTGTTTTTGCCCTCCCCAGGCTCCAGAGGCTTTTCTCGATCCTCCAGGAAGGCGAAAACAGCCTCCCCAGGCTCCGGACGCCCTCTGGAGGCTGGAAACGGGCCCATTTCCGGCCTTTTCGAACTTCCGTTAGGCTGGTTTTTCGCCCTCCCCGAGCCTCCGTGGGCACCCTGCACTTATCTGCATCCAAAACAGGCCGCTCTTGTGGCTCCGTTACCGGAGCCTGTGTCATCGTCAGGAGAGGACTCCGAGAGTGAAGGGGAGGAGTTGGCAAGGCCTCCCTCTCCAGGACCCTCCTCTCTGGCAATGCCTTCGGTGTCCGCTGAAGGGCAAGAGATAGGGCCAGGGCCAAGCATGTCCACGCAGCCACAGATGGACAGTGATGAGGGTAATGAGTCTTGGCTGGATCCACGCCAGTGTCGCAGAGATAAGCGCGTGCAACAGAAGAAAGGGCGTGCCCGAGATTAGGCTGAGTCACTGGACCACACCCCACAGGATATAAAAGGGAGCGTGGTGGCCAGTCAAACCTTGTGACGAACAAAGCTGAAAGCTTCCACGCCATTCTGCATTGCTGGACTTTTGGCTATAGACTTTGCTGGATTATCTCTGGACTTGATTGACTCTGTAATTATTGAGCTGCTTTCCTTTGATGTACCAGAAGTGGGGAGAAGTTATCTCTCCTCTTTGTAAATAATAAACTCTTGGCAGGCAGCCACTAGGTTGTTGCCAAGTTCCGTTATCATAAGGAAAAGGATTTTGCCGGCTGGTTTGGTCTTTAACTCCTGAACGTCTGTTGGTGTGTGTGCATGGGGTTGGGGACAGAACAGCCTGCATGGATACTCCTGGGAGGGGAGGGGTGGGCAGGGTGGAGCGGGATCAGCCAGGAGTGGGATTTGGGGGTTTTCTGAACTGCACAGAATCTTAGCTAGAGGTTCTCCCCAACTCCTGCGAACCCCCATCAACCCACCCCTGCTTAGGGACCATTCAAAGTTACAATGGGGCTGAAAAAAAGTGACTTAGGGCTTTTTAAAGCAGCGTGGTAAAATCAAGGTTTGTAATTTTTATTTTTTTAGTTTTTGACAGCCAGCTGCAGAAGGGACCGTAACAAGGAACATTAGAATCAAAGGGCCAGGCAAATGCATTCATTTCAACAGCTCTCCCTGAGCTTCACCACCTGTTTCAATCCCTAAAGCATCAAAGGATAGCACCAGAATAAACTTCCTAGCAATCGTTCCTATAATCTTGCGCCCTTGCGTATTTAAAAATTTTTTTTTGAAACGCAACTGGACTTGCTTGTTTTTCTTCTCCTTTGAAAATGTTTCGCTTCTCATCCCAGAAGCTTCTCCAGTTCTGACTGGCGGGAGGGGGATTTAAAGAATCAAATCTTGACGAACCGAAGAAGCTTCTGGGATGAGAAGCGAAATATTTTTGAAGAAAACCAAACAAATAAGAAAGTCCAGTTGCCTTTTGGAAAAGCGCTTTTGGGGCAGTGGACGATCGAGAAAGCTGGCTGAGGATCTCTGGGAGTTGAAGTCCACAAGTCTTAAAGTTGCCAAGGTTGGAGACCCCTGGTATATACAATGAGGTTTTTTTGGGGGGGGGATTTTGGGGAATTGTTGCTCCCTTCTTCCTAGGGCTGAAAGAGGGGGACTGAGTGACTGACCCAAGGTCACCCAAGTAGCTGAAATGGGACTAGAATTCACAGTCGCCTTAACCAGTACACCAAACAAGTTCTCAAGGAAGAATTAAGGAGAATTAAGGTGACACCAGTATGGCTAATAATGATTTCAGCCAGTCTCATTTGTGGGCAGTCAGATTTGCCATGCTGGGAAATTGATGGAGCTAGGAAGCAGCTGACAGGCAGGCCTTGCATGAAATGGGAACCAAACATCGTCCTTGTCATTCTCGCTCTGTACAATAAAACTGCTCTCTGCATGTTGCTTATTTAAAACTGCTATTGGGTTGGCACTTGTCAAACTGGGACTGATCTGAAATGCATTGGACAAATTGTGAGAGGGGTTCCAAACAGAAGCTGTGTTCCCTCTATTTTATTTTATATTATTTTGTTAAAGCTCATGCAATCCTAAATTGCATTAACAGAGGGAGTGAATCAAGATCAACGGAGGTACTAATATCACTATATAAAGCCTTAGTAAAACCACACTTCGAATATTGCATGCACAGATCACCTATGATGATGTCCGGGTCAGTGGGCAGAGCCTCCCGCTGATTTTACTACCGGTTTTTGCAAACTGGTCCAAACCAGGGGCAACCCACCACTGGTTGAGACCCTAGAAAGAGTGCAGAGAAGAGCAACCAGGATGATGAGGGGACTGGGGGCTAAAACATACGATGAACAGTTACAAGAACCGGGCCTGGCTAGTCTAGTGAAGAGAAGGACCAGGGGAGACACGATAGCAGTTTTCCAATATTTGAGGGGCTGCCACAGAGAGGAGGGGGTCAAGCTATTGTCCAAAGCCCCTCTAGGCCAGACAAGGAATAACGGATGGAAACTGATCAAGGAGAGATTCAACCTGGAAATAAGAGAAATTTCCTGACACTGAGAACAATCAACCGATGGAACAGAAGTTGCCTTCAGAAGTTGTGGGAGCTTCATCACTGGAGGCTTTCAAGAAGAGACTGGACTGTCATCTGTCAGAAATGGTGTAGGGTCTCCTGCTTGGCCAGGGGGTTGGACTAGATGACCTACAAGGTCCCTTGCAACTCTGGTATTCTGTATTTGCACAGGGAGCCAGATATGTCTCCCCTATCAAAGGGAAGGATTGTGGGGACATGATAGCTGTCTTCCAGTACTTGAAGGACTATCACAAAGAAAGGGGGACTGACTTATTCTCTAAGGTACCCGAAGGCAGGACAAGAAGTAATGGGAGGAAGATTGTTAAGGAGAGACCCAACTTTAGAAGTAGGGAAAACTTTTCTGACAGTACAATTAATCAGTAGAATAGCCTGTCTCCTGGAGTTGTAGGTGAAACCCTCAGCGGAGGTTTCCAAAACTAGACAGGACAACCAAATGAATAGAATGGCATAAGGTCTCCTGTCTTGAGTAGGGGGTTAGTCTAGAAGACCTCTGAGGCTCCTTCCAATCCTATGATTCTAACTTTGAGGATCAGTTAGGACCAGTCTTTTCTTAAAAGCTTCCAATGATGGAGCCCCCACAACTTCTGGAAGCAGCTTCTGAGCCACTGATTAATTGTCCTCACTGTTAGGAAGTTTCTTCTTAATTCTAGGTTAGAATAGACTAGAATAACAGAGTTGGAAGGGGCCTTGGAGGTCTTCTAGTCCAACCCCCTGCTCAGGCAGGAAACCCTACACCACTTCAGACAAATGGTTATCCAATCTCTTCTTAAAAACGTCCAGTGTTGGAGCATTCACAACTTCTGGAGGCAAGTTGTTCCACTGATTAATTGATCTCACTGTCAGGAAAATGTCTTTTTAGTTTTAGGTTGCTTTTCTCCTTGATGAGTTTCCATTCATGGTTTCTTCCTTTGGGTGCTCTGGAAAATAAGTTGACTCCCTCTTCTTTGGGGCAGCCCCATAGATATCGGAACCCTGCTATCATGTCTCCCC
Organism: Pantherophis guttatus; assembly: GCF_059756535.1. Taxonomy (NCBI): domain Eukaryota; kingdom Metazoa; phylum Chordata; class Lepidosauria; order Squamata; family Colubridae; genus Pantherophis; species Pantherophis guttatus. Next base: position 129,993,060 of record NC_142067.1, read on the forward strand.
TAGTCCTTCTTTTCATTAAACTAGCCATGCCCAGTTCCTGCAATCGTTCTTCATATGTTTTAGCCTCCAGTCCAGTGGTGGGATTCAGCCAGTTCGCACCACTTTGGGAGAACCGGTTGTTAACTTTCTGAGAAGTTTGGTGAACTGTTGTTGGAAGAAATCATTAGGGCAGAGAACCAGTTGTTAAATTATTTGAATCCCACCACTGCTACAGGCCCCTAATCCTCTTTGTTGCTCTTCTCTGCGCTCTTTCCAAAGTCTCAACTTCTTTTTTGCAGTGTGGTGACCAAAACTGGATGCAGAATTCCAGGTGGGGTCTTATGGTGACCCTTTTATCCTCCCCAAATGTGTTCTGCAAACGGAGGCTGGGGGGGGGGGAATGATTAAAAACCAGAAATCAATTCGATCCCAGGGGCTTTTATAGCAACTCTTCTGCTGTTATTTATGACTCTGGCTTTCTCTCTCACAAAGAGTCCTTTTGCTGGGTTCCCCCCCTCCACGTCCTCCTCCTGTTCCTCTCTAGCAGCTGTTCTCCATGTTGCATCTTGAGTGATGATGAGGTCCTGAAAGTGTTTTTTTGGAACAGATGGCTAGGAGTATGCTGGGGAATGTGCCAGCAGAGAGCTGGGGGAATGCCAAATCCTGCAGTGACTGAGTGTTTTCGGTTCCAGCTCGCGTGCCTTTCCCCTGCCCTCTGCCCCGACTGGCGCCAGTAGGACTTCCCAACCAGCACTCCGAACATCTGGAGTCTGCGACTGCCAGAAGACCAAAGGGGGGGGCAGAAGGAGGAGGAGGGAAGCCCTCCCTGCTCAGCTCAGCTTCTCTCCGCTCCACAAAATTGCTCACCAGCGAAATAACTAATCAGAACCACAAAGGCCTCTGTGCACACACTCACCCGCCACACGGAGGGGTTTGCAAGCTAACCAGCTACAGGTCAACGGCCTCCCACCCCCCCTCTTCCAACGAGGGGTGTGTGTGTGGGGAAAGGCTTGTTACGTTCGGAAAAACTAATGAAGCAAAGAATATTATCTTTCCAATGCTGGAGACAGAGTGGCGGGTGGGGGCAGAGGAGGGGAAGGATGGCCGGGGAAAACGAGGTATTTTCCAGCCGACGAAGGAATGATGAGATGATTGACTTTTGGAAGGATCATGCTAGGCTTCTGGGTTCTGGGTTTGAAAGGCGTGGGAGTAATAGAATAACAGAATAACAGAGTTGGGAGGGACCTTGGAGGTCTTCTAGTCCAGCTCAAGCAGGAGACCTTATACCCTTTCAAATGGTTGTCCAAGCTCTTAAAAACCTCCAGTGATGGAGCACCCACAACTTCTGGTGGCAAGCTGTTCCACTGGTTAATTGTCCTCACTGTTAGGAAGTTTCTCCTCAATTCCAGGTTGCTTCTCTCCTGGATTAGTTTCCATCTTTTGCTGCTTCTCCTGCCTTCAGGTGCTTTGGAGAATAGGTTGACTCCCTCTTCTTTGTGGCAGCCCCTGAGATATTGGAAGACTGCTATCATGTCATGCTGAATCCTTCTTTTCATTAGACTAAAGGTAAAGGTAAAGGTTCCGCTTGCACATACATGCTAGTCGTTCCCGACTCTAGGGGGCGGTGCTCATCTCCGTTTCAAAGCCGAAGAGCCAGCGCTGCCAGAAGCTGGGACAAGTCACGGGAGCTCACCCCGTTACGCGGCACTAGGGATTCGAACTGCTGAACTGCCGATCTTTCGATCGACAAGCTCAGAGTCTTAGCCACTGAGCCACCACGTCTCCATTAAATTAAATTAAATTAAATTCATTAAACTAGACATGCCCAGTTCCTGCAACCATTCTTTGTATGTTTTAGCCTCCAGTCCCCTAATTCTCTTGGCTGCTCTTCTCTGCACTCTTTCGAAAGTCTCAACATCTTTTTTATAAAACAGTAATATGGACCAGGGTTAATATGGACCACTCATAATGGAGCACTTCCGAAAAAAGGGATCCACGGAAGGATTAGCAAGGATCCCTGGAGATCCATATAGGGAATCTCTGGATCCTGATGTCATCTGAAAGTTAAGATATGGCAGAAGGAGTCCCATTGGGAAGAGCCACAGAGAACGCATATAGTATAGTGCTGGACTTACGACCAGAACTGAGCTCAAAATTTCTGTTGCTGAGCAAGATGGCTCTTAAGTGAGTTTTGCCCCATTTTGCAACCTTCCACGGCACGGTTGTTCCCTGAAGTTCTTAAGTTACGAAACACGGTTCGAATGGTCGCTAAATGAATTGTTGTATGTCTGTACTTCTTGTTGGACAGCAAAAACCCAACACACACCAGGATGGAGAAAAAGTGGCATTTGCACCATCACAACATGAGGAATGGACGTAACAGACAAGGTGTCCTTGTAAAGCAGTGTTTCTCAACCTTGGAAGCTTGAAGATGGGTGGACTTCAACTCCCAGAATCCCCCAGCCAGCAGCTGGCTGGGGGATTCTGGGAGTTGAAGTCCACCCATCTTCAAGCTTCCAAGGTTGAGAAACACTGTTGTAAAGGCTCAGAGTATGTGTGGGATTAACTGCACCCCAATTTTGCATATGATTTACTTGGATTATTTAATTACTCACAACCCAAAGAAGCAACAGAATTGAACTCTTGTCCACTGAAAATATTTGCAAATATCTCACAGTACTAGTTGAGGTAGGTTGGCCTCATTTCAAACTAGAAATATCTCTTCCAGGGTCATTTCTTGACCTAACAATCTTCTTATTCTAAGGATGAAATATTTTTTTATTTATTTACATGCCACCTTAATTCTTCTTCTTTTTTTTATAAACAACTCAAGGTGGTGAAAAAAATCTAATATTCTTTCCTTCGCTGTTTTCGCCCCCCAAAATTACCACCCTGGGATGGGCTGAGAGAGAGTGATTGGCCCAAAGTCACCCAGCTGGCTTTCCTGGCTAAGGTGGGACTAGAACTCACAGTCTCCTAGTGATTGGCCCAGAGTCACCCAGTCGGCTCTCATGTGAAAGGCAGGACTAGAACTCCCAGTCTCCTGGTGATTGGCACAGAGTCACCCAGGTGGCTTTCATTACTTAAGGCAGGACTAGAACTCCCAGTCTCCTGGTGATTGGCCCTAAGTCCCCCAGATGGCTTTCCTGGCTAAGCTGGGACTAGACCTCCCAGTCTCCTTGTAATTGGCACAGAGTCACCCAGTCGGCTCTCATGTGAAAGGCAGGACTAGAACTCCCAGTCTCCTGGTGATTGGCCCAAAGTCCCCCAGATAGCTTTCATGGCTAAGGTGGGACTAGAACTCCCAGTCTCCTTGTGATTGGCACAGAGTCACCCAGTCGGCTCTCATTACTTAAGGCAGGACTAGAACTCCCTGTCTCCTGGTGATTCGCCCAAAGTCGCCCAGATGGCTTTCCTGGCTAAGGTGGGACTAGAACTCCCAGTCTCCCGCTTTCTAGCCTGGTGTTTTAATCAAGTGAGATTAAGATATAGGCCACTTTTTGTGAACTTTTGGCTGTAAATAAAAATGCTTCTTATTATGAAAGCTAAATTGGGCAGCTTTCAGAAACGGTCCTGTTATTAAGGGATGAGAAGAGGGGGGAGAGAGAGGAATGCAACTTTTTCCTTCTCAGGGAGAATTATACTTGTCAAAGTCGCTAAACGACCCATTAAAAATGTCAAATATCTTTTTTTTCTTTTTAAAGGTTTATTTTAAAGGCCTATTGACGGCAATTAGGATGATGATGAGGTGATTGTCACGGCTAAAACCATTTCTTGGCCCCTTTTCAGACCATGAAGGAATTCAGCGTTTGAGCAAAGGAAATTGGAGAGGACAGAATGCAGCGTTCTTCCTTTCGTTTCCTATTGTAAAAACAAATAGAAGGGGGGGAAAAAAAGAAGAAGAAGAAACCCCCCCCCCAAATTCCATGCAGTAAAAAGGAGATAGAGGATCACGAAAGGGGATTCACAAGCCCAGTAAAAATATAACATCTGGAGCCTCTGCCTGCCAGGACAGGTTCGAACCGGCCATTTTGGGGGAAGTGTGAAAAAGTGAACCAGGGTAGGGAAAAGTCATCGGCAACTGGGGTGAAAAGGACTCAGCTGGAGGAAGAGACACAACCATCCATGGCAGCAGCTTCACCGAATCCTTCAAAAGACAGAAGAGAAATCCCAGGAGGGGATCTGTAGAGATTCTCCATCATCCAGGGCATGGTTGTCCCAAAGATGCTTTTTTCAGGAGGCAACTGGACTTCCTTGGTTTTTTCTTTTGAAGACGTTTCGCTTCTCATCCAAGAAGCTTCTTCAGCTCTGACCGAATGGTGGGGAAGGGAAGGATTTATACTCCTTGCAGACAGTTGGTCATTTGCATCCTTTGAGAGGATCCTTGAGGCCACTCGGAGGTTCATCTGTGTCTTCAGGATCACACCTGAGTGGTGCAAATGGGTGTGACTACAACGCAGTCCTTTCAGCAGTTCCAAGGAGGCTCCACATCCATTTGCACTACCTGAGGACACAGAGAAACCTCCAAGGGGCCTCAACGACCCTCTCAAAGGATGCAAATGACCAGCTGTCTGCAAGGAGTATAAATCCTTCCCTTCCTCACCATCGAGTCAGAGCTGAAGAAGCTTCTTGGACGAGAAGCAAAACGACTTCAAAAGAAAAAACAAGAAAGTTCAGTTGCCTTCTGAAAAAGCACCTTTGGGATTAGTAGGGGATGCTACAGAATTGCAGCCAAAAAAACAAGGAACACCCGAGTTACACTGTTCACACAAGCGTACAGGTGGACCTTGGCTTACAATCACAATTGAGCCCAGAATTACAGTCGTAAGTTGTTGCGGTCATTAAACGAGGTGTCTGTACAATGCCGGCTCTCCCCATCGTGGTCGTTATGTGGAGCATGGGGTTCCCCGGGGGTGGTGGAGAAATCCCCAGTGTTCAACACAAGCAGTTATAACAACCATATAACACACCGTGTTACTACCTTAACAGCTGCAGCGAATCACTGAACAAGAAAGCAGCAAGGAAGGCGGTAAAAGGGTGAAACTCATTTAGCAACTGCCTTGCTTAGCGACAGAAACTTTGGGGGTCCTTTGTGGTCGTACGTTGAGGACTCCCTGTTCTGTGTCTACAGCTCCAGGCGAGAAAGGCCGCCTGAGTCAGGGAGAAGGAACATCCTGATGACCTTGAAGGACACTTTGGGCATTTGCACAGCCCAGCTGGCGGAACTCATCTGACATTGGGGGAGGACTGGAAACTGTTTTCTCTGATTTTCCCAGGTCACCCACGGAAAGTGAAAGCAGTCGTGGCATTTGGGAGTGGACAGTTGGAGGGGCTCGGAGCTGGGTAAATATTCCTGCTTCCCTAATGCTGCGATTAGGAACACGAATTAGTCAAGGAAAGGATGTTAAAACTGCATCTTCCCCAGCTTGAGGAAGACCAGTATTATTCTACGCAATATCTGTTGCCCCATGAAGAAAGGAAGGAAGGGAGGGAGGGAGGAAGGAAGGCAGGATTGAGATGGAAGGAAGGAAGGAAATAGGGAAGGAAGGAAGATGGAGAAAAGAAAGAAGGAAGGAGGAGGGAGGAAGGAAGGAAGAGAAAGGAGGGGAGGGAGGATGAGAAGGAGGAAGGAAGAAAGGAAGATTGAGAAAAGAAAGAAGGAAGGAAGGAGGAGGGAGGAAGGAAGGAAGAGAAAGGAAGGGAGGGAGGATGAGAAGGAGGAAGGAAGGCAGGCAGGCAGGATTGAGATGGAAGGAAGGAAGGAAATAGGGAAGGAAGGAAGATGGAGAAAAGAAAGAAGGAAGGATGAGAAGGAGGAAGGAAGGAAGAGAAAGGAGGGGAGGGAGGATGAGAAGGAGGAAGGAAGAAAGGAAGATTGAGAAAAGAAAGAAGGAAGGAAGGAGGAGGGAGGAAGGAAGGAAGAGAAAGGAAGGGAGGGAGGATGAGAAGGAGGAAGGAAGGCAGGCAGGCAGGATTGAGATGGAAGGAAGGAAGGAAATAGGGAAGGAAGGAAGATGGAGAAAAGAAAGAAGGAAGGAGGAGGGAGGAAGGAAGGAAGAGAAAGGAGGGGAGGGAGGATGAGAAGGAGGAAGGAAGAAAGGAAGATTGAGAAAAGAAAGAAGGAAGGAAGGAGGAGGGAGGAAGGAAGGAAGAGAAAGGAAGGGAGGGAGGATGAGAAGGAGGAAGGAAGGCAGGCAGGCAGGATTGAGATGGATGGAAGGAAGGAAATAGGGAAGGAAGGAAGATGGAGAAAAGAAAGAAGGAAGGAGGAGGGAGGAAGGAAGGAAGAGAAAGGAAGGGAGGGAGGATGAGAAGGAGAAAGGAAGGAAGGAAGGCAGGATTGAGATGGATGGAAGGAAGGAAATAGGGAAGGAAGGAAGATGGAGAAAAGAAGGAAGGAAGGAGGAGGGAGGAAGGAAGGAAGAGAAAGAAAGGGAGGGAGGATGAGAAGGAGGAAGGAAGGAAGAAAGGAAGATAGAAAAAAGAAAGAAGGAAGGGGAGGAAGGGAGAAGGGAAGAGAGAGAGGAGGAGGAAGGAAGGAAGAGAGAGAAAGAAAGAAAGAAAGAAAGAAAGAAAGAAAGAAAGAAAACCCCAAGCACACAGCTGAATTTCTGCATCTCTTGCTCTGTTTTACATTCTTAAACCTTGCGTAACTCCATCAAGGTTATTCAAACCTAAAAGAATGTGTTTAAAACAGAAGAAAAAAAGGGGAAAGAAGCAGCGCTTGACTAGAACAATATAAATCACAGGCTGGGGAAAAAAAAACCCCAACCTTAAAGATAAGAGACTGATAAGACCAGCCAACGGCAGCCGTGCAGAGCCCCCCCTCCTTTCCAGCTGGCTCTTTTCTCCTCCGACCCGAAACCTACCTTCCTTTTTTTAGACCTGCCTTCGGCCTGCAGGGTCCGGGTGCATTGCTCCACGCATTCCGAGAAGCTCAGGTTACTGTGGTCCGCGCTGTAATCCAGGTCGGCCAGTCTAGCCAAGGAGAGGATATAGTTACAGGCGATCCTGAGGATGGCCAGCTTGGATAGCTTCTGCCCGTAGGAATAGCAGGGGACCTGCAAAGGACAGCAGGACACATGAGGTCACATCGTCAGAGCCACCTTTGGACGGAGAAACAGAAGCCTTGCGGTTCCCGGGACCCAAATGTCAGAGAACACAGAATGACAGAGTTGGAAGGGACCTTGGAGGTCTTCTAGCCTGACCCCCCCCCACTCGAGCAGGACACACTCTGCCATTCCAGGCTGGGCTGAGTGAGAGTGATTGGCCCAAAATCCCCCAGATGGAGTTCATGGCTAAGGCGGGACTAGAACTCCCGGTCTCCTGGTGATTGGCCCAAAATCCCCCAGATGGAGTTCATGGCTAAGGCGGGACTAGAACTCCCGGTCTCTTGGTGATTGGCCCAAAGTCGCCCAGATGGCTTTCGTGGCTAAGGTGGGACTAGAACTCCCGGTCTCCTGGTGATTGGCCCAAAGTCCCCCAGCTGGAGTTCATGGCTAAGGCGGGACTAGAACTCCCGGTCTCCTGGTGATTGGCCCAAAGTCACCCAGATGGCTTTCGTGGCTAAGGCGGGACTAGAACTCCCGGTCTCCTGGTGATTGGCCCAAAGTCCCCCAGCTGGAGTTCATGGCTAAGGCGGGACTAGAACTCCCAGTCTCCTGGTGATTAGCCCAAAGTCCCCCAGATGGCTTTCGTGGCTAAGGCGGGACTAGAACTCCCGGTCTCCTGGTGATTGGCCCAAAGTCACCCAGATGGCTTTCGTGGCTAAGGCGGGACTAGAACTCCCGGTCTCCTGGTGATTGGCCCAAAGTCCCCCAGCTGGAGTTCATGGCTAAGGCGGGACTAGAACTCCCGGTCTCCTGGTGATTAGCCCAAAGTCCCCCAGATGGCTTTCGTGGCTAAGGCGGGACTAGAACTCCCGGTCTCCTGGTGATTGGCCCAAAGTCCCCCAGCTGGAGTTCATGGCTAAGGCGGGACTAGAACTCCCGGTCTCCTGGTGATTGGCCCAAAGTCCCCCAGATGGAGTTCATGGCTAAGGCGGGACTAGAACTCCCGGTCTCCTGGTGATTAGCCCAAAGTCCCCCAGATGGCTTTCGTGGCTAAGGCGGGACTAGAACTCCCGGTCTCCTGGTGATTGGCCCAAAGTCACCCAGATGGCTTTCGTGGCTAAGGCGGGACTAGAACTCCCGGTCTCCTGGTGATTGGCCCAAAGTCCCCCAGCTGGAGTTCATGGCTAAGGCGGGACTAGAACTCCCAGTCTCCTGGTGATTGGCCCAAAGTCCCCCAGCTGGAGTTCATGGCTAAGGCGGGACTAGAACTCCCAGTCTCCTGGTGATTGGCCCAAAGTCCCCCAGATGGCGTTCATGGCTAAGGCGGGACTAGAACTCCCAGTCTCCTACTTTCTGGCCTGGTGCCTCAACAAGACCCAACAGATTCTCTTCCACTAATTACTAATAAACCAAAGGAGAAACTTGAATAATCCAGAAACAAGAATGCAACTTGCATTGGATAAAATTAGATATATATATATTTTAAATGAGGTTTGCAATTCCAGCACCTCCTTAGACTCAGTTCCGAATATCCAGGTTTCAACACGGCCAGGGATGCTTCCCCAGTCTTAAGCTAATCTGTCAACTGTGCCCCTTTTGCCGTGATATCGACTTTAATCATAGCAATCATACTTAAGTCCCAGCATGCTTTAAATGGGGCACTTTTACGTGCCAAACATCTAGTAAGTCTCAGGGATGCAGAGCCGAAGGGAGTCATCCTGCAGACTTTAGGAATTTTTCATTTTCTTAAAATAATGACTCTGCTGGCTGCTAATCCACTTCCAGGCGGAATTCAGAACGCAGGTCGTTAAGAAATTTCCAGAACGTTTCAAAGGAAATTCCGAATGTGCAGGAAATGGCCCAACTTCAAAATGGACGGTTCCAATTTTTTAACGCTCAGAAATAGTTCACGTCAAGGTCAGGGCCTTGAAACAACCCAATTCAGAGGGGTAGAAAAGCAGCTTAGAATATAGACTCCTAGGACTGGAAGGGATCTCAGAGATCTTCTAGTCCAGCCCCCTACTCAAGACAGGAGCCTTTATATATCATCCTGAACAAATGGTTGCCTGGTTTATTCTTGAAAGCCTCCAGTGATGGAGCAGCCATAATTCAAGGAGGCAAGGCATTAATTAATGATTAACTGTTCTTACTGTCAGGAAATTTTTAGGGTGGAATGTCTTCTTGATAAGTTTCCATTGTTACTTCTTATTCTGCTCTCTGGTTCTTTGGAGAATAAGCTGACCCTGGTTGCAGGAACTGGGTATGTCTAGTTTAATGAAAAGAAGGACTAGGGGGAGATATGAGAGCAGTGTTCCAATATCTCAGGGGCTGCCCCAAAGAAGAGGGAGTCAAGCTATTCTCCAGAGCACCTGAAGGCAGGACAAGAAGCAACAGGTGGAAACTCATCAAGGAGAGAAGCAACTTAGAACTAAGAAGAAATTTCCTGACAGTTAGAAAAATTAACCAGTGGAACAACTTGCCTTCAGAAGTTGTGAATGCTCCAAAAGTAGAAGTTTTCAAGAAGATGTTGGATAACCATTTGTCTGAAGTGGGGTAGGGTTTCCTGTCTGGGCAGGGATTTGGACTAGAAGACCTCCAAGGTCCCTTCCAACTCTGTTATTCTGTTTTGTGTTTTTAAGTCCTGGAAAACAGCTATCATATCATGCCTAGTCCTTCTCTTCATTAGATTAGACGTAACCTCCCTCCCTCAACCATTCATCGTACGATACATCCTCTAGACTCTTTATCATCTTTGTTGCTCTTCTCTGCACACTTTCTAAGGTCTCAGCAACTGTTTTGTGTTGTGGTGACCAGGGTTGCATGCTTTGACCTCAGCAGGTGATAGTATCTGGAAGATATTTCAGAACTCAGAACTAATCAGGCTTGTGGTAAGTCCTCATATTCAGGAGCAAAGCTTAACTTGGAAATATTACTCCACCAGCAATGATCCTGTCTGTGTTGGGACTCATCTGTTTGAAAGCCCATATCTTCCAAAGCTTTGAGATCCATGGAAGGTTGTCCAGATCCCTAGTCTTCAATGTACAACTGTTCATTTAATGTCAGGAAACTTCTCCTTAGTTCTAGTTTGGATCTCTCTTTAATGTCCCAAAGTGCTGCTTTATTTTCCCCTCAAGGGGCAACTGGACTTTCATTGTTATTCCTTGAAGATGTTTCACTTCTCCATCTAAGAAGCTTCTTCAGTTCTGACCGAATGGTGGGGGAATGGAAGGATTTATATTCCTTGCAGTTATCTGGTCATTAGCGCTCTTTCTGAGAGTCACTGGAGGTTCAAATGTGCCCTCAGGGGTCACATGGATAGTGCAAATGGGTGAGGAACCATTTTGGAACTGCTGAAGAACCGAAGAAGCTTCTTGGATGACAAGCGGAACATCTTGAAGGAAAGACAAAGGAAGTCCAGTTGCCTCTTGAAAAAGTACCTTTGGGACAACCATGACCTGGATGATGCTCTATGGACACCTCCTTTGAAAATGTTTTGCTTCTCATCCAAGTAGCTTCTTCAATTCTGAAGAAGAAGAAGAAATGAAGAAGCTTCTTGGATGAGAAGCAAAACATCTTCAAGGAAAAACAAAGTCCAGTTGCCTTGAAAAAAGCACCTTTGGGACAACCGTGACCTGGATGACTAAGAATCTCCACAGGTCTCTCTCTTCCACCCATTGCTTCTTCTCCTGCCCTCAGGTGCTCGTGATATGGTCAACCAGAGGTTGAGATGCTTTAATGGTTTCCTTCTCTAAGCAAGGAATGAACAGGATGATTAAATTATCTCCTTTACGATTCTACGACTTGCTCTTTTCAGACGAAAACTAGGATCCTAGCGTTGGGTTGAGAAGGTATGGGACTGCATGGTAGCCCATCCTTCTTTCTGCAGATATAAAAAGAGACAATAACTTGGTCCTTAACACAAATAAGACCAAGGAGCTTATAGTGGACTACAGAAGGAATAGATCAGACATCCAGCCCTTGCTTATCAATGGAGACCGAGTGGAGCAAGTGGCGAGTTTTAAGTTTCTGGGTGTTATCCTAAAAGAGGACCTGACCTGAGGCCCTCACATTGCAGTCCTGGTCAAAAGGGCCCAGCAGAGATTCTACTACCTGAGACTTCTCAGGAAACAACAACTGAAGGAAAAACTGCTAGTGGCCTTGTACCGTTGCACCATAGAGAGTATTTTAACTTACTGCACCTATGTCTGGTTTGCCCATTGCACAGTGGCAGAGAGGACAGCACTCCAGAGGGTCAACGCCATTGCCCAGAGCATCACTGGTTGCCCTCTCCCCTCTTTGGAAGAGCTTGATAGCTCCCACTGCCTTAAGAAGTTTAATGAAAAGAAGGACCAGGGGAGACATGATAGCAGTGTTCCAATATCTCAGGGGTTGCCACAAAGAAGAGGGAGTCAAGCTGTTCTCCAAAGCACCTGAGGGCAGAACAAGAAGCAACGGGTGGAAACTAATCAAGGAGAGAAGCAACCTAGAACTAAAGAGAAATTTCCTGATAGAACTATTAACTAGTGGGACAATTTGCCTCCAGAAGTTGTGAATGCTCCAACGCAGGAAGTTTTTAAGAATAGGTTGGATAACCATTTGTCTGAAGTGGTGTAGGGTTTCCTGCCTGGGCAGGGGGTTGGACTAGAAGACCTCCAAGGTCCCTTCCAACTTTGTTATTCTATTCCATCCTAAGAAAGTTCAAAACATTCTTAAAGATCCATCTCATCCTGGGCACCCCCCCCTTTTTTTTTGAACTATTACCATCTGGCAGGCAGTACAGGACAATAAAAACAAGGACAAATAGACTGAAAAACAGCTTCTATCCCAGGGTAAAACCGTATTAAATTCTACGGTATAGTGCAATTATCACGTTTTCAATTTCAATTATATAGAATGTAAAGGATGTATGTTTTTATTTTTATAGTTATAATATACACTGAAGACGGCATTTAATTTCATTGTACGAGGTGCAATGACAATAAACTAAACTAAACTAAAAAACATTTGTGAATGGAGTTAAATTTGTATTACAATCCTATTCATTGTATTCTGACCTCTACGTGCAGAGGTAGACTTAAAATTCCTGGCATGGTTGCTTAATAGGCTTAGCTATGAGTCAATTCTTGCTAAATTAGGGTAGAGGAAGAATTGCTCGATTCGGCTACATGGGAGATTACGTCCACTTTATTATTTAGCCTGAGACAAAGGCATAAAGCAGCTATTCCGATAGGATGATGGACATCTTGGAAATCTTCATTGTCTGGAAAGGAGACTAAGATACCATTAGAGTCACAGAAGTGCTCTTGATACTTCTCGATCATTTATAGGCAGAAAATCTTTAGCTAGAAACTTGACAGAAATCTTCACTTGGTGTAACTGATTGATTGATTCAATTTGGGTCCCGCTTTTCTCTCGCGGAGCTACTCAAGATGGCTAACGCAACATTAAAAACAAAAATTAATTCAAATTAATGCTAAAACCGATGAGCAATTCAAAGCTTGTGGAGTTCCTGACTGCTCTCTGAGCTGGGTTGTTTTCCCAGCTCGTTTCATTACCCAACTAGGTAACATCTTCAGTGCTCAAGAACTGAAGATGTTACCTAGTTGGGCAGTAAAACGTCTCCAAGAAAACAACCGAGCTCAGAGAGCTTCAAAGGCTCTACAGTTCAACCCTGAGCTTCAAATAATCTCTTCTATTGCTTTGTCCCAAAGGTGCTTTTTCAAGAGGCACCTGGACTTTCTACTTTGTCTTTTGGAGGCTTTTGAAGACTTCTATTGGTCATTCAAACCTTGTTAAAAGAGAAGACATGTTATGGAGAAGTTATGGAGAAGGTAGCAGACAAATAAAGCCTCCAAGAAAGTAGATTCCCTTACCAGGAGCAATACAGGGTGGAGAAGGCCTCTTCTATTTGAGAAAGATGAGCTTCTAACTAGGAAACATCTCCCGAAGGGCTCCTCTTGAGATTTGAATGCTCCTACCGAGACAGGTGGAACTTCTGAAATACCATCTGCTGCTGAGCCCTTTCCTCAGAAGTGGAGGATCAACCCTGAAAGCTGAAGTAACGGACCACCTGTCGGTTCAGCAAAAGCATCACTTGATCTCTTGTCCTTTGAACTGGTTTGGAGCCCACCTGCCGCATTTCGCATTTTGTTGAGGAGAGCTAAGCCAAGCAAAGCCGAGATTCCAACTGCACGGATTAAAACAGGCGCTCAACTGAAGGTCTCCGGTGGGCTCCCACCATGCCATTCATTCCAGTCAAGCTCCAGCCCTAGTGGGTTTTTTTTTTTCTTATTTTGTTCAGCAGGAATATATAACCAATAATGGAATGGAATGGAATGGAATGGAATGGAAGGGAATGGAAGGGAATGGAAGGGAAGGGAAGGGAAGGGAAGGGAAGGGAAGAGAAGAGAAGAGAAGAGAAGAGAAGAGAAGAGAAGAGAAGAGAAGAGAAGAGAAGAGATGGAAGGGACCTTGGAGGTCTACTAGTCCAACCCCCTGCTCAGATAGGAAACCCTACAACACTTCAGACAAAGGGTTATCCAACCTCTTCTTAAAAATTTCCAGTGTTGGAGCATTCACAACTTCTGGTGGCAAGCTGTTCCATTGATTAATTGTTCTGTCAGGAAATTTCTCCTTAGTTCTAAGTTGCTTCTCTCTTTGATGAGTTTCCACCCATTGCTTCTTGTCCTGCCCTCAGGTGCTTTGGAGAATAGGTTGACCCAGTGGTGAAATCCAATTTTTTTTACTACCGGTTCTGTGGGTGTGGCTTGGTGGGTGTGGAATGGCCTGGTGGGCGTGGCAGGGGAAGGATATTGCAAAATCCCCATTCCCTTCCCACTCCTGGGGGAAGGACATTGCAAAATCTCCATTCCCACCCCACTCTGGGGCCAGCCAGAGGTGGTATTTGCCGGTTCTCTGAAATGCTCAAAATTTCCGCTACCGGTTCTTCAGAACCTGTCAGAACCTGCTGGATTTCACCCCTGGATTGACCCCCTCCTTTCTGTGGTACCCCTCAAATATTGGAACACTGCTATCGTGTCACCCCTAGTCCTCCTTTTCATCAATCTAGCCATGCCCAGTTCCTGCAACCGTTCATCGTATGTTTCAGCCTCCAGTCCCTTAATCATCTTTTTCGCTCTTCTCTTCACTCTTTCTAGAGTCTCAGCATCTTTATTACATCCTCAAAACTCCTGTCTGCATCTCTTTCGCTCTCCAGCATACTAATATTTTCATGGCCCATTCTGGGGAGGACTGGTTCAGACGATATCGATAGAATTTAAAAGGCAAGGAAATGATGACCCAGGTATCTTACAAGATGCTTCAAACAAGCCTTACTTTGCACAGGTAAAGCACTACGATGGTGCCCGACATTTCCACTCCCAAACGAGACAGTTGTGGAGTGAGTTTTGCCCCATTTGTACAACCTTTCCTTCCACCGTCATTAAGTGAATCACACTGCAGTTGTTAAGTTAGTAACAGGGTCGTTAAGCGAACCTGGCTTCCCTCATGGCTTGTCAGGAGGTCACAAAAGGGGATTGTGTGACCCCGGGACACTGCAACTGTCATAAGTACATGTCAGTTACCAAGACTCTACATTTTGATCGCTTGACCATGCTGAAACGGTCGTAAGTGTGAAAAGCGGTCGTAAGTCACGTTTTTTTAGTGCCGTTGTAACTTTGAACATCATAACACGAATATTTGTAAGGCAAACACTACCTGTAATGGCTTTATAATGTAGATGACTCTGAGACGCACTGGACTCCACTACTCATTATTCCCAGATAAGGAGATTAATTTTTAAGAGTCTAGTTCAGTGTTTCTCAACCTTGGAAGCTTGAAGATGAATGGACTTCAACTCCCAGAATCCCCCAGCCAGCAGCGCTGGCCGGGGGATTCTGGGAGTTGAAGTCCACCCATCTTCAAGCTTCCAAGGTTGAGAAACACTGGTCTAGTTTATAGAAAGAGGATAGAGGGATGATTCTATGGAATCTATTTTATCCTTTCTACTAGGAGTTATAATATTCTAAAGATCCACCGGGAACTGGCAGGCAATAAAAGTTTCAAAAACCCATCATCGAAATGAAAATCCCTCATTGTTTTGAGTAACCTCAATCCCCAATCAATAATTCGGAATGGATGGGTCATAATTCAAACAGTGGGGATTCGTGGCTATTGTCCAATTCTCTCCATTTGCTATGGAAAAATCACGGCAGGCATGATTTCAATCTATTTTCCAAGTTCTCCATGGCAGTAATTAAAAGCATGGAGAAACTGGCCAGGCCATGTTAGATCCAGTTTTGTCCCACAAAGCCATTTTTTGTGTGTGTGTGGGGGGGGGGAGTTAAACTCAACTTTTGGTGACTTCATGGATAGGGTTCATGTAATTTTCTTCCTGAAAATGCAGAAGTGGTTTCCCGTTTTTGTTTCTTTCTGTGATTTTTCTTTGGTCGCCCGGAATAACTTACAAAACTTGAGATTTGTGATGGATTCCCATCCAAAAACTGACTGGGTCCGACCCTACTTAGCTTCGTCGCTTAGATAGGGTTAACCAGATCCTACCATCTAACTCATTACTTTTATTTATTTTTAATTAGTTGACGGATGTGCAACTGTAATACGCAAATCATCTGAGAAAGAAAATATCCATGCACACATGCGTTTTTCTTTTGATCATATTTTATTCCTGGCAACCACATGGGGCCTTAAGAAGTGGTTTGGCTTTCCCGTTTTCCTGGGGCTGAGCGAAAGGATTGGCCCAAAGTCACCCGACTGGCATCCTGCCTGAAATGGGACGAGATTTGGCTGAGAGAGAGAGAAGGACTGGCCTGAAGTCACTTTCCCCCCCCAGTTTTGGTCACCATATTATAAAAAAAAAGATGTAGAAACTCTGGAAAGAGTGCAGAAAAGAGCAACAAAGATGATTAAAGGCCTGGAGGCTAAAACATACGAAGAATATTGGATTTAATTTCTTTTTAACTTTTTCATTAGATGTTTTTTTACTGTTGTGAGCCGCCCTGAGTCCGGATGGAGATAGGGCGGCATATAAATCTCATTAATAAATAAATAATAAATAAATAAATAGTGGCAGGAATTGGGTAGGTCTAGTCTAGTAGAATAGAATAGAAATAGAAATAGAAATAGAAGAGAAGAGAAGAGAAGAGAAGAGAAGAGAAGAGAAGAGAAGAGCAGGAAGGGACCTTGGAGGTCTTCTAGTCCAACCCCCTGTTCAGGCAGGAAATCTTATACCATTTGAGAGAAATGATTGTCCAATCTCTTCTTAAAAACTTCCAGTGTTGGAGCATTCACAAGTTCTGGAGGCAAGTTGTTCCACTGATTAATTGTCCTAACTGTCAGGAAATGTGAAAAGAAGGACTAGGGGTGACATGAGAGCAGTCTTCCAATTTTTGAGGGGCTGCCAGAAAAAAAAGGGGGTCAACGTATTCTCCAAAGCATCTGGAGATGGGACAATAATAAATGGATGGAAACTAATCCAGGAGAGAAGCAACTTAGAACTAAGAAGAAAATTCCTGACAGTGAGGACAATTAATCAGTGGAACAACTTGCCTGCAGAAGTTGTGAATGCTCCAACACTGGAGGTTTTTAAGAAGGGATTGGACAGCCATTTGTCTGAAATCAGTATAGGGTTTCCTGCCTGAGCAGGGGGTTGGACTAGAAGACCTCCAAGATCTTTTCCAACTCTGTTATTCTCTTAATGAACTGGCTGACTCGCCTGAGGCAGAGTTAGATGTCAGATTTCCTGGCTCTTAGTCCAGCACTTAAACCAACTCAACCAACTGGTTCTGAAACAATCACACAATATTGCAGAAGCTAATAAAATAAATCCCAAATTTGGCATCCCATCACTTGGATCAACATTCTTCCTTTTTTTTTTTTTTTGCACGCGCGATGAAAGAGAGAAAAACAAACCCAAATTATTACTTAGATTGTAATAATCCGGCTTCTTTTGCAGAGGCTTCTCAATATTGCTATTTCTACTAACCGCTTAAAGGAAGACATGCATAACGCAGGAATTTCATCTGTATTATGTACATTAAATTCATTTCATTCTGAGAACAAGGAACATCCTGGGATTATTTTGGAAAAGGAAACTTTCTCAACAAAAGCTTTGGAAGACTTTGAGGTCCTCTTCTAGCCAGGCTGATAATATTGAAAAATAAATATACAAACAAGTGTACAAGAAATACGAGGAAAGAAATCTTCCTAAATCTAGTGAAATCTAGTGAAATCAAATCACGGACTGAGATTTGACAAAACCTAACTCGGGTTTACCAAAATTTTATCCATTTTCAGAAAGAAAGTCCCTTCTGTATTTTGTTATATGGTTATATTGCATTCTGCAAAGTTATTGATAGGAGGCTTCGCACCTTGGTAAGATACCAAATTATATTATATATAGAATAGAATAGAATAGAATAGAATAGAATAGAATAGAATAGAATAGAATAGAATAGAATAGAATAGAATAGAAAATATGGGATGGGATGGGATGGGATGGAATAGAGGGGTCACATGATCCCCTATTGCGACCTTCCGGCAAGCAAAGTCAATGGGGAAGTGATTCGACAAAATTCACTCAACCACCGTCTTGCTTAGCAACAGAGATTTTGGCCTAAATTGTGGTGGTAAGTCAAAGGCTACCTGCATTAGATTTGTTAGGGGGCCACATTAATCCAGATCATTATGGAATAAATTTATCAACTGGGTCAACTAGGATTTGCCAACCAACCAGCCAGCCAGCCAACTAGTCAGCCAACCAACCAACCAACTAACCAACTAACCAAACAACCAAATAGCCAGCCAGCCAGCCAACCAACCAACCAAATAGCCAGCCAGCCAACCAACCAACCAACTAACCAAATAGCCAGCCAACCAACCAACCAACCAACCAACCAACCAACCAACCAACCAACCAAATAGCCAGCCAACCAACCAACCAACCAACCAACCAACCAACCAAATAGCCAACCAACCAACCAACCAACTAACCAACCAAATAGCCAGCCAGCCAACCAACCAACCAACCAACCAACCAACCAACCAACCAAATAGCCAGCCAACCAACCAACCAATCAAAT
Organism: Pantherophis guttatus; assembly: GCF_059756535.1. Lineage (NCBI taxonomy): Eukaryota > Metazoa > Chordata > Lepidosauria > Squamata > Colubridae > Pantherophis > Pantherophis guttatus. The sequence continues at coordinate 130,011,187 of NC_142067.1, forward strand.
AGCCAGCCAGCCAGCCAGCCAACCAACCAGCCAACCAACCAACCAACCAACCAACCAACCAACCAACCAACCAACCAGCCAACCAACCAGCCAGCCAGCCAGCCAGCCAAGCAAACTAACAAACAATCAATCACCAACCATGATTCCCCAGAGGTGCTTTTTCAAGAGGCAACTGAACTTTCTTTGTTTTTGTCTTTGAAGACGTTTCACTTCTCCAAGAAGCTTCTTCACTCAGAACCGAAGAAGCTTCTCAGTTGAGAGGCAAAATGTCTTCAAAGAAAAGAAAAATCAAGAAAGTCCAGTTGCCTCTTGAAAAAGCCTCTTTGGGACAACCGTGACCTGGAGGACTGAGAATCTCCAGAGACCTCCAGTGATCACATGAACCCTTGGAGAGCATCGCAGAACAACTGAACTGAAAAGGTGCGTGGAACACTGGTGTGATAGTGAGCTCATAACACTAACTAGTTCCCCCCAAAACGCCAAAAAAAGGGGGAGGGTAGATGGGGATCCTGAACCCCAGTAAATTCTGAATTGACTTGTATCCCTAGTTATGATTTGTATAGCATTTCTTCCTAGTCTCCAGCTAATGGTTGAATAAGGTCAACTGGTGCCACAAGGATGTTGCTAAGTTTAATTGTTTCTATTTATATCTTACTATTTCTAGAAGAAGCTGCAAGTGTGGCTTATACCAGCCCTTCTCAATGAGTTGCATCAACCTGAACTTCTAGAAGTTCACCCAGGGCCTTGCTTCCCGAAGATGCTGGAATTGCAACCCACGAGGAAAGCCGGCTGAGATGACCTTCTCTTCCAAATGTGTCCCGCCATTTCAAAATCCCAAGTTGTTCGGAATTCAATAGCCCCAAATTGCAAACTCCTCAATACTCAGAATAACCACGTTACCATGAGAACAGTGTCTTACCCTAGGAACTGATTTATCCCAATTCACGGTTAAACGTATCACGATAACCCTAACACAGCCATTCCAATTTTCTAGGTTCCCGTTAATGGCCTTGGCTTGATGGTCATTAAAATATGGTGGCTTGGTACATCATGCGAATGCTGCTTAGGTGCAATACAGGAAGTCCTCGACTTACGATGGTTTTTTTAGTGACCGTTCAAAGTTACAACGGCCCTGAGAAAAGTGGCTTATGACTGTTTTTCACACTTATGACGGTTGCGGTCTCCTGGAGTCGCACGATCCCGTTTTGCGACCTTCTGACGAGCAAAATCCACGAGGAAGCCAGATTCACTTAACAACACAACGTTACTGTTGTGATCCACTGAATAGCGGTTGTAAAATGGGACAAAGTTCACTTAACAAATGTTTCACTTGCCAACAGGGACTTTTGGTTCGATTGCGGTCGTAACTCGAGGACCACCTGTATTCTTGCTCTTGTTATTATTTCTTCTCCATTCAGCCTGGCACTTTTCAGAGGCCCCAAATTCCTGTCCGATGGGAGAGTCTCAATTATAATTCTTGGAATTATTTGCAAGGTTTAAGATTTATGCTTGACCCGACCGACACTCTTCACAGCAATCCTGGCCTCATGGAGTTTGGATTAAAAGCCCAACTTCCAGTTGCTCTTTAACTGGGAGACGGATGCAACTGGGATGATCCCAGGGTCTCCCAGAGTGGAGTCTAATCTTGGCTGGATCGTTGTTCTTTTCCATGTTTACGCAAGATAGAAACAGGGATGGACACGTGGGACAGTGATCAATTTTCTTTTTTCTTTTTGGACAAATGATTTGACTTTGTAGCTTTTGCTTCTCACGCACGCAGGGAGAAACTTTGGAAAAATATTTCCAGAGCGCAAAGCCGGATAGCCGACAGGAAAGCGTGCTTGATTAACAGGAAGGTATAATTTACACCCTAGAAAGAGATCCGTGCGAACTTTTCAGATAATTTTCGGATAATGGCTGTGATTCATCCAAGTTGATTTCTTGGCAGGGGTGAAATGTAAAATTTGTTACTACCGGTTCTGTGGGCGTGGCTTGGTTGGGGGTGGTGGTAATGTGACTGGGTGGGCATGGCCAACTTTTTTTAAAAAAAAAAACTTTTGAAAGCATTTTTTCTAATGCTTTGAAAAGCCTCTCTGCCGATCCGGCAACTCAGCTGGGATCGTCAGAGACTTTTCAAAGCATTTTTTTTACCACCTCTTCAGCCAAGAGGTTGCAGAAAAAAATGCTTTGAAAAGCTTCTGACGATCCCAGCTGAGCCGCGCGATCATCAGAGGCTTTTTTTTTTTTTACTTTTAAAAGCATTTTTTTCCTCGGAAGAGGTTGTAGAAAAAATGCTTTTAAAAGTAAAAGAAAAAAAAAGCCTCTGATGATTGCATGGCTCAGCTGGGCAATGGGAGGGCGCAGGGATTTTTGCTACCGGTTCTCTGAACCACCCGCCATCATCGCTACCAGATCGGACGATCCGGTCTGAACCGGGAGCATTTCACCCCTGCTTCTTGGGGAAGAGTTGGGGTGGGTGGGAGGCACTAGACAGGTCACCCCAAATCACACATGGTGTCCAAGCAATTAGCATTGTTTCATCAGCTTCTAAAGGGGCCCAATCTTCTCTCTGTGGCATATAGGAAGCCCTCATCTCCCAACAGTTCATTTAGTGACCATCTGAACTTACAACCAACAGCACTGACAAAAGTTGACTTTTGCCCATTTTTCACAGTTATGCTTTACATTCAAATGCTTGGCAAATGGGTTCATATTTATGACCGTTGCAGGGTCTTGGGATCATGTGATCCCTTTTCGGTGACCTTCTGGCAAGCAAAGTCAACGGGGAAGCCAGATCCGCTTAGCGACCAGGTGACTAATTTGACAACTGCTGCCATTCACTTAACAAATATGGTGGGGGAAGTCGTAAAATATTGCAAAAAAAGCCACTCCTGACAAATGACTCGCTTAGCAACGTAAATTTTGGGCTCAGTTTTGGTAGTAAGTGGAGGATTATCTGTAGGGGTATGTTTTAATTCAGTTTAGAACTGGCCCTGCCTAATAAACAGAGGAACAACCAAATGCCAGTTCTGGACATTGCAGGTGGCTTTTAAATTAATAATAATTCTATTAATAAATGCTGCGCTTAAATGGATAAAGGGCCTAGCTATTAATATATATCTATAATACAGGTAGTCCTTGGCTTATGACCACAACTGAGCCCAGAATTTCTGTTGCTAAGTGAGAAATTTTGTGTTTTGCTCCGTTTTACGACTTTTCTGGTCACTGCAGTTATTAAGATAGTAACGTGGATGTTAAGTGAACCTGGCTTTGACTTTGCTTGTCAGGTTTCCAAAGGGGGGGGGTCACGTGACACACACCCCTGGACCCTGCAAACGTCATAAATACGAGTCAGTTGTCAAAAGTTTTGAATTTTGATCACACGACAGTGGGGATGCTGCAACGGTCGTAAGTGTGAGAAATGACCCTTAAGTCCATTTTTTCAGTGCCCCTTGTAACTTGGCAAATGAGTCCCATTTATGACAGTTGCAATAACCGATGCCTCACGTAGCAGCATAAATTTTGGGCTCGATTGTGGTCGTTAAGTCGAGGACTACCTGTAATTGATTTGGAAGGGAACCTCGGAGGTCTTCTAGTCCAACCCCTTTGCTCAAGGCAGGAGCCTTAGACAGACTGACAGAGCTGGGAGGGAACCTCAGAGGTCTTCTAGTCCAACCCCTTTGCTCAAAGCAGGAGCCTTAGACAGACTGACAGAGCTGAAAGGGAACCTCAGAGGTCTTCTAGTCCAACCCCTTTGCTCAAGGCAGGAGCCTTAGACAGACTGACAGAGCTGAAAGGGAACCTCAGAGGTCTTCTAGTCCATCCCCTTTGCTCAAGGCAGGAGCCTTAGACCCAGATTGAGGACCCAGATTGTTGGGGGCTCTGTAATACCCCTTGGAGAGGGCTGCAGAGCCCAAAGTCAAAGTGTTATTGCTGTACAGAGTAATCAGGTCGGAAGGGCCCCTGGGAGGTCTTCTAGTCCAGCCCCCTGCTCGAGACAAGAGAGCCCATCCCATCCCATTGTCCGGTCTATTTTGGATCCATGGAGACGCGCTTCTCTGGATCCCTCTGGCCGTGTGTGTGTGTGAGAGAGAGGGGAGGGAAGGGGTGGGGGTGGCGGGCCCCCCTTACCTGCTTGCGGAGCGCCTCGAAGGCGGCGCTGATGGTGTGCACCCGGGTCCGCTCGCGGGCGTTGGCCAGCAGCCGCCGAGTCTGCTGCAGCGCTTTGATCTCCGAGCCGCCGCCGCTGCCGGCCGGATCGCTCGGCCGCTTGCGAGGCGAGGCGGAGCCCTCGGGGCCGCTGTTGCCGTTGCCGTTATACAAGAGCCGGGCAGGGAGGGCGGGCAGGGGGCTCTCCGCGACCCCCGCCGCCGACGGCGCCTCCTCCGCCTCCTCCTCGGGGAAGAGCGGCCCCTGGCAGCGCAGCGCCGCCGGGAAGGGCGCCTCGACCCCCGGCAGCCCCCCGGCTCCTCGCCCGCCTTCGGGGAAGCCCCTGGGTGGCGGGGAAGCCCTGCGCACGTGCTCCGGGACCCCCGCCTGCCCCCTCAAGCCGCTTCCTCCGCCGCGCAAGCCCGGCCGGCTCCTGCGCTTCAGCTTCTGGATGCCGCGCAACTCCTTGAGGCAGAAGCGCTTCCAGCGCGTCTCCGCCTCCATCAGCTGCAAGTTCTTCATGCCGGGCGCCGGCTGGGCTGGCCTTGCTTGCTTAAGGGCCGGGCTGGAGCTTCTCCCCGGACGCGGCGGCGCCTTTGCGGGAACAGCTGCTCTGCTGCTGCCTGGCGGGTTTGCAAGCCGGGCTTCGCGCAAGCGGCGCGGACGGGCGGGCGGGGGAGGCTGTCAGCTGAAGTCCCGGCTGCTCGCGCTGCTGATGCCGCTGCTGCAGCGTCGGGGGGGCCGCCCAGCCCAGCCAGCCAGCCAGCCATCTGGGTTCGCTTAAGCCTCCGTTTGGCACAGGAGACCCCCGGGGGGAGGGAGGGAGGGAGGGAGGGAGGGGGACGCCGGGCAGGCGCTTCTTCCTCCTCTTCTTTGCGCAGCAGCTGGGTCGACCCCCCCCCCGCCCGCTTTTCCTTGGCGGGGCCAGTCAGCCGCGCAGCCCCGACCCCCAAGGAGGAAGGGAGCGTGGGGAGGGGAAGGGTCTTAGTCCCCGCCGCTGGCCGTCTCCGAGGCTGTCCCGCAGGCGGCGACTTGCAAGGGGGCGTCTCTTCCCAGCCCCCCCCTCCCCTGCTGAGACCATCTGTGCCCATCCTGACAGACGAAACGATCCCGAATGCAGAATGAGAGAGTTGGAAGGGACCTTGGAGGTCTTCTAGTCCAACCCTCCCCTGCTTAGGTAGGAGACCCTACACCATTCCAGACGAATGGCTGCCCAGTCTCTTCTGAAAAACCTCCAGGGATGGAGCATCTACAACTTCTGGTGGCAAGTTGTTCCACAGGTTCATTGTCCTCGCTGTCCTTTGTTCCAAATTGCTTCTCTCCTTGGTTAGTTTCCATCCCTTGTTTCTTGTCCTGCCTTCAGGTGCTTTGGGGAATAGTTTGACTCCCTCTTCTTTGTGGCAGCCCCTCAAATATTGGAAGACTGCTATCATGTCTCCCCTAGTCCTTCTCTTCATCAAATTAGACATACCCGGTTCCTGCAACCGTTCTTCATATGTTTTAGCCTCCAGTCCCCTAATCCTCTTTGTTGCTCTTCTCTGCACTTTTTCCAGAGTCTGAGCATCATATTTTGTATTTTGGTGACCAAAACTGAACACAATATTCCCAATGTATACAGCAGTGCAGCATAAAATAGGATTAATACTTCTTGTGATCTTGATGCTGTCCCTCTGTTGATGCAGCCTGGGATTGCATTGGCCTTTCTGGCAGCTGCAGCACTCGCCTGGCTCACGTTTAAATGATTCCCAGACCCCTCGCACAGGCACTCCTGCTGAGGCAGCTACTACCTCCTATGGCTGTGCATTTGGTTTTTTTCTTGCCTAAGTGAAAACCCTTATTCTTCTCACCACTAAATTGCCTTTTGTTGGATAAGGCCCAAGTCCTTCTGGATCTTCACTCCATCTTCTAAAGGGTTCCATCTTCTATTCCAGCCATCTTGGTCTCAGGGGTGAATTCCAGCAGGTTCTGACAGGTTCTGGAGAACCGGTAGCGAAAATTTTGAGTAGTTCAGAGAACCAGCAAATGCCACCTCTGGCTGGCCCCAGAGTAGGGTGGGAATGGGGATTTTGCAGTATCCTTCCCCTGGAGTGGGGTGGGAATGGAGATTGTTAAGGATATTGTTGTTGTGTTACCAACCAGCAGAGTGTAGAGCACAGAGAAACATTGCTGAGAGCAATGAATAAGAGATGTGCAAACTGGTTTACCAAAAGTTTACTTTATAGTGAAAAAACAATCTCGTAGTCTTTAAATCAATCCAAGTCTTTGCCAGTTAAATCAGTCCAGTGATACAAGAATCTTCTTACCACACAAACAGTAGTTGGTTAGAATAACAAGTTCACTCTGGTAACAAACCACGATGGTAGCAGATCCATCCAACGATGATAGCACAATGGTAGCAACTCCACACACAATGGTAGTTTATCATCAACTGAATACTTTACAGTACTTTTCTTAAATATGTTTACAACTAGTGATTATCTAATTACAGCATGACTCAGCATTACAATGAATCAGCAGTAAAACTTTAAAGTCACACAAAACATATTCATATTAAAGTCACAGAACACATATATTGCTTGGACAACTTGTTAGGCTCAAACCATATCCTAACAGAGATTTTGCAGCATCCTTCCCCTGCCACGCCCACCAAGCCACACTACACCTACTAAGCCACAGCCACAGAACCGGTAGTAAAAAATATTTGGATGTCACCACTGCCTCATCTAAATGGTTAAATCCCCCCTCCCTCCCTCCTAGGGATTTGCTAGATTTTCTGCTAGATTTGCTAGATTTAAATTTGCTAGATTTTCATCAGGAACGGAGAAGAACGAAGATAAACGGACAACCGTTGAAGCGCCAAGAGAGAAGGTGGGAGGTGGGAAACCAGGCGGAGAGCTTGGAGATTGTTTCTGGGTGGCGAGGGAAGGACAGAAGACATTCCGCCACTCCTGCAGGATATAGCCAGCTATCATTGTTTTTCATTCTTGAGCATCCCCTTTGCCAAAATCTTGGGGTGGGGCTGGGACAGTGAGTTGCTTGCTGGGCCTGTTTGCAAGGTTCCTCGTGGATAAGGTCACACGGATGCGCTTCAAACCGGACTCCAGCATCGGGGCAGGCTGTAGTGAGGTCTTCTCAGCCACAGGGTCTCTCCTGCTATTCTGGATCCTTTTCAGCTTGTTGATCTTGGAGAATTTGGGCAGCGTGCTTGGAGAGAGACAGGCTTCCGTTGAAACCTTGCCTCTCCTAACTAATGAGATCCTTGCAAGCCAACTGGTTTTTCGGAAGAGCTCTTTGTTTCCCGTGTCATTTCCACAATGTCCACCATTAAAGTTTTGATTTAAAAAAAAAAAAAGATGTGGAGACTCTGGAAAGAGTGCAGAGAAGAGCAACAAAGATGATTAGGGGACTGGAGGCTAAAACATATGAAGAATGGTTGCAGGAACTGGATATGTCTAGTTTGATGAAAAGAAGGACTAGGGGAGACATGATAGCAGTCTTCCAATATCCCAGGGGCTGCCACAAAGAAGAGGGAGTCAAGCTATTCTCCAAAGCACCTGAGGGCAGGACAAGAAGCAATGGATGGAAACTAATCACGGAGAGAAGCAACCTGGAATTGAGGAGAAATTTCCTGACAGTTAGAACAATTAATCAGCGGAAGTACTTGCCTCCAGAAGGAGTGAATGCTCCAACACTGGAAGTTTTTAAGAAGAGATTGGATAACCATTTGTCTGAAGGGGTGTAGGGTTTCCTGCCTGGGCAGAGGGTTGGACTAGAAGACCTCCAAGGTCCCTTCCAACTCTGTTATTCTATTCTATTAACTTGTGTCAACCTTTGACAGTCTATTTGTGGCCTTGGGTGTCCTCTGGTGATGGAGGGAGGGATGTGCCCATGTTTTCAAGCCTGGTTTTAGCCTTGCAGAAGGTTTCTCTTGATGGAAACCAACTTCTGGGATTCACGATGACCTCCCATTTAAGATGTATCTCCTTTAAACTATCCGGAGCAATTGACTGTTCCTTGACTACTCAAGGAAGAATGGGAGGAAATTCCATAACTCACATTTGGGATGAGTTTGGTGGTGAAATCTTGGGTCTTGAGGGGCTGCAACAGGGCACGAGGGTGGAGGGGCTGCCCATCCTTGGTGCATGATGTTTCTCAGACCATGAAATCCACGGATCTCAAACAGATCACATGACCCTGGGACACTGCAACTGCCATAAATAGGAACCAGTGGCCAAGGGGCTGAATTTTGATCACATGACCAGGGGTTGCAACAATGGCCGTAAGTGTGAAAAATGGTCATAATTGAAAGACTGCCCGTATCATGACTATTGTATGTGGGTATGTGTATTTGTGTGCATGCATAGTCTTTCACAAATTTCTTTAGAATATAAAGAATATGACTAGTTATGAAACACTCTTCAGGAAAGGAAAGAAAAGAAAAAGGGAAGGGAAGAAAGGAAAGGAAAGAAGGGAAGGGAAGGAAATAAAGGGAAGAGAAGGAAGAGCAAAAGGAAAGGGAAGGAAGGGAAGGGAAGAAAGGGAAGGAAAGGAAGAAGAAAAGGAAAGGAATGGAAAGGGAAGGGAAGGAAGGGAAGAAAGGAAAGAAGGGAAGAGAAGGGAAGGGAAGGAAAAAGGAAAGGAAGAGTGAAAGGAAAGGAAGGGAAGGAAGGGAAGGAAGGAAGGGAAGAAAGGGAAGGAAAGAAGGGAAGAAAGGAAAGAAGGGAAGGGAAGAGAAGGGAAGGGAAGGAAAAAGGAAAGGAAGAGCAAAAGGAAGGCAAGGAAATAGGCCCAGTGGCTTCAAATTCTGTCCTTCCTTTCCTTTTTATGTGCTCCGTTAGATGCTTTCATTATCTGATCTCTATTCCATACATTAAAGTGACACCATGCAAAAATCTGTTTTCAATTTCCCCCAAGTTTTCTCCCCTGAAAAAAAAACAAAAAAACCCCCAAAAATCCCAAAACTTTTTTTTCCTTTTGCCCTAAGGAATCCTCAACATGTTCCTCCCCATTCAACACCCCCCTTTGCAAGCAACTCACCCCCCCCTCCAGATGCATGTTCTTATCTGGCTTATCAGCTGGCCGAGGACCTGGCCTTCCTTCCATTGTGCAGCCTGCCTGCTCCTTGGGTAGCTTCCTCATTTCGGGTAAATTCCAAAGTGGAGGGGGGGGGGCAGGAGAAATATGAACATTTTTTGGGGGGGGAGATTGGGAAGCATGAGCAACAAGTTTTCAGGGAGCTGGGAGGATCCAGAGCAGGAGGGGGGGGGATCAGCTTTTTGCATTCCTCCAGAAGCAATGAAGTTAGCAGGAATTTGGGAGAAATAATCAATCTGCAATTGACTTGTGATTATAAGATTGCAAATGTAAGATGGGCCACTTTGCTTAGTTGCCTTTTTTTTAAAAAAAAAAATCCTAGTATCTGTGCTGAATTTCTTACTGGCACGTCCCGTACAGTAGTTCTTGACTTACAACAGTTTCGTTTAGTGACTCTTTGAAGTTACGGCAGCACTGATAAAAGGGGACGTTTTCCACACTGATGACCGTTGTAGCATCCCTGAGGTCAAGTGATCAACCTTCAAAGGCTTGGCCAGTGACATGTACTTATGACGGTTGTAGCGTTCCGGAGTTACGTGATCCCTTTTTACGACCATCTGACAAGCCAAGTCGACGGGAAAAGCCAGATTCGCTTAACATCCATGTTGCTAACTTAATAACTTCAGTGATTTGCTTAACAACTGTGGAAAAAAGGTTGTAAAACAGGGCAAAATTCACTTAACAGCTCTCTTATGGTCACCTAAATAGTGCACAGCGCAGTCCAATCCCAAGAAGGCTCCACACTCATTTGCACTATTCAGGTGACCCCCCCGAGGGCACAGATAAACCTCCATGTGGCCTCAATGACTCTCAGAGAGAGCACTAACGACCAGATGACTGCAAGGAATATAAATCCTTCCGTCTTCCACCCTTCGCTCAGAACTGAAGGAAGCTTCTGGGATGAGAAGTGAAATGTCTTCAAGGAAAAATAAAGGAAGTCCAGTTGCCTTTTGAAAAAGCAATTTCGGGACAACCATGAGCTGGAGGACTGAGAATCTCCATAGATGTTATTGGTGATTATTGGTTTTTATGGCTAGAAACTATGCCATGAACTAGAGGCAGCAAATCTTAACCATCGCCAGGGAGAAGATTGATATTGGAGAGAGGTGAGCTAATGGGGATCAGACTAAACCCCCCGTTTTTGTACTTTTAGAGAGTGCAAACTTTGTCTATTTTTCAAAATTCCTTCTCGGCCACTGCATCTTTTCCCCTTTCTACCAAGAATCTCGATTTTTCCTTCTCCGACAGTTTCATTAACCATGTCTTTTCAGCCTCAGCTCTTCCTTGTGTACGATGCAATCTGGAAATTATTCCAAACCGATCCCGTGGGCCTTGTCTTAAAATGAAAATTGCCTGGAAAGCAACAGATCGGACATTCAATGTGACATATTTTAATTCTGCTCTTTTGCGAAGATTTCAGAATGCTCCATCATGAGCCCTGCATTGCCAATCATTGAATGCAAGACGATGAAAAAATATGCTTAGGGAAACACAAATTCTTTCCAGACACTCAGAAAAAGAGGCATTTTATAGTTTTGCAGTATTATTATACATCAGTCTGAGAAATGCAAACACAATGTTGGAGAAGAATTCAGAGAGAGGCACATTGTACCCTTTATTTTACACTTAAAACTCTTTGTTCATTTCTGGTCAGATCAGGGGTGAAATGCTCCCGGTTCGGACCAGATCTCCTGATCCGGTAGCGATGGCAGGAGGTTGTTTGGGGAACCGGTAGCAAACATCCCTGCCCCCCTCCACATGCCCAGCTGAGCCGCACAATCATTAGAGGCTTTTTTTTTTACTTTTAAAAGCATTTTTTCTACAACCTCTTCAGCCGAAAAAATGCTTTTAAAAGTAAAAAAAAAAGCCTCTGATGATCACGCAGCTCAGCTGGGATCGTCAGAGGCTTTTAAAAGCATTTTTTCTACAACCTCTTCTGCCAAAAATTGCTTTTAAAAGTAAAAAAAAAAAGCCTCTGATGATCGTAGGGCTCAGCTGGGATCGTCAGAGGCTTTTAAAAGCATTTCTTCTACAACCTCTTCTGCCAAAAATTGCTTTTAAAAGTAAAAAAAAAAAGCCTCTGATGATCGTAGGGCTCAGCTGGGATCGTCAGAGGCTTTTAAAAGCATTTCTTCTACAACCTCTTCGGCCAAGAATTGCTTTTAAAAGTAAAAAAAAAAGCCTCTGATGATCGTAGGGCTCAGCTGGGATCGTCAGAGGCTTTTAAAAGTATTTCTTCTACAACCTCTTCTGCCAAAAATTGCTTTTAAAAGTAAAAAAAAAAAGCCTCTGATGATCGTAGGGCTCAGCTGGGATCGTCAGAGGCTTTTAAAAGTATTTCTTCTACAACCTCTTCTGCCAAAAATTGCTTTTAAAAGTAAAAAAAAAAAGCCTCTGATGATCGTAGGGCTCAGCTGGGATCGTCAGAGGCTTTTAAAAGCATTTCTTCTACAACCTCTTCGGCCGAAGAGGTTGTAGAAAGAAATGCTTTTAAAAGGCTCTGACGATCCCAGCAGAGTTGCCTGATTGTCAGAGGCTTTTAAAAGCATTTTTTTTTACAACCTCTTCGGCTGAAGAGGTTGTAGAAAAAAATGGTTTTAAAAGTAAAAAAAAAAAAAAAAAGTTGGCCACGCCCACCCAGTCACATTACCCCACCACCACCACCAAGCCACGTCCACAGAACCGGTAGTAACAAATTTTACATTTCACCACTGAGTCAGACCCTTCTGATCTGAAGGTCTCAAACTTGGAAACCGTTAAGTCACTGGTGGTCATTTTTATGGACTCATTTCTTTGTGGTCTGTAGCCATCATATGGACACATGGAATGACAATAACAGAATAACAGAATTGGAAGGGACTTTGGAGGTCTTCTAGTCCAAACTCTTGCTCAAACAGAATAACCTATTATTTCAGACAAATGGTTGTCCAATCTCTTCTTAAAAACTTTGTTGGAGCATTCACAACTTCTGGAGGCAAATTATTCCACTGGTTAATTGTCCTCACTATCAGGAAATTTCTCCTTAGTTCTAAGTTGCTTCTCTCCTTGAGTTTCCACCCGTCGCTTCTTCTCCTGCTTTCAGGTGTTTTGGAGAATAGCTTGACTCCTTTGTTCAATTACCTTCCAAATGTAACTTATATATGGATATTACGATGTAGAAATACGCGCAGTGAAAACCATGCCTGAAAGAGGAACCGTTTCATTCTTGCAAGAGCAATTGTACGGTACTATTATGGAGAGGCAACCTTTTAAAAATTGGCAGCTGAAGGTATGGATAATTTCTCAGCCTCGGGGCCTGCAATTCCATGATTTTTATGTTCCATAAAAATTTCATTTCAAAAACGAGCAGATTGAACATATAAAGAATCAGAGAAAACCGTGTTTGTTATGAACGAAAATCAAAGTTTTCCTGCCTTAGGAAGAGCCTTATAATCTTGCTTTAACGCTCAGGAAAAAAAAAAATCGTACAAGAAATATTGCTAGAAAATGGAAAAGGAACGGTTGATACGCTATGTGAAACTTGGCAAGGGGGAAGGGGCAGAGTTGGTGAGATGAGATGTCCAGTCTTTCTCCTCCCTCTATTCTCAACCTTTTCCTGAAGCCTTTGGTGAACATTTATTTATTTAGAGTATGGCAGATACATGGAGTTAATGGTTCAAATGTTAATGTCCACCCAGCCAATAAAGGACAGGGTAGTCTATATTGAAAAAAATCAGACATTGGGCTGGTGTAAGCTCTTGATGGACATTCATTCGGACACAATGTGGTGGATATTTTGTCGAGGAGCATCACAGCAGTGGTGGGTTCCTCCTGGTTCCGCCTGGTTCCGCCAAGCCAGTAGCGGTGATGATATGATGTCACCAAACCGGTTCTGCCTCCCCCACCCCCCGCGTTATTCTTACCTTTTATTTGGTCCCACCCCCAATCTATTGCTGCCTCCTGAGTCCCAGCTGATGGGCTATAAGGAAAAAAACTGTTTAAACTCTTGCCGCGGGGCTTCAAAGGGCCGCCCTACAGCTGATCAGTGGTAAAAGGCAGTTTGGTGGTAAACCGGTGCCTGCAAAAATAAATGGGTAGATCAGTGCCTGCAAAAATACATGAGTAGATCACTGCTTGCAAAAATATATGAGTAGACCGATGCCTACAAAAATACATGAGTAGATCAGTGCTTGCAAAAATATATGAGTAGACCGATGCCTGCAAAAATACTTGAGTAGATCAGTGCCTGCAAAAATAAATGGGTAGACCAGTGCCTGCAAAAATACATGAGTAGATCAGTGCCTGCAAAAATACATGAGTAGACTGATGCCTGCAAAAATAAATGGGTAGACCGGTACAGCTCTGCAAGCAGTTAAAAGCCTGGTAGACCAGTACCTCTGCTAAATCCCAAAGAATTGTCACATGACCATCAAGCCACGCCCACAAAATAAGCCACGCCCATAGAACCGGTAGTAAAAAAATTTAGAACCCACCCCTCCACCACAGTCACACAGGGTGTAGTGATGAGACCCCACTTAAACAAGGAGTCCTGGCAGACACCGTGTTGGGTACGGATCCTGTTCCTCGCCAACAGACCAATGTTGGCGAGGAAGGTCAAAACCTGGAACCTTTTGTGTGGGGTCATCTACAGTAGTGGCCAAACTTGTGGAAACCTTTGGGGAAAAGTGTATTTTCTAAAACTAGCTAATAACACCACTTTTTTGGGGGGGGGAGTAGTACCATAAAATTATATATCAATGGAAAGATAATTTAATTGAGAATGTCATGCAATAACTTTTAGCAAGGATTTGCTCTTAGAATAGCAGTTACAGTATAAAGAAGAAAAGTGAAACACGTAGAAAAAACGAGATATACAAAAATTACCACCATGTCAGTTAATACTTAGTTGGGTAACCTTTAGCATGAATGACGGCCTTACAGTGTCTTCCCATGGAGTGAACCAAGTCTTTGAGTTCTGCAGGTGTTATCATGTGAAACCAAGATGGAAGGATGGCTTCTATTAACTGGGTTTTATTGCTGGGTCGCTTCTGACTAACCAGTTTCTTTAGTCGGAAAATCCATAGATTTTCCATTGGGTGAAGGTCTGGGCTCTTCCCAGGCCATTCCAGCAGTGGAATAGGATTTTCTTGAAACTCCAAAAAAAAGTGGTGTCACTAGCCATCAAACCTCAAAAATACACTTTTCCCAAAAAGATTTCCACAATTTTGGCCACTCCATTCCCACCCCACTCTGGGGCCAGCCAGAGGTGGTATTTGCCGGTTCTCTGAACTACTCAAAATTTCCGCTACCGGTTTGTCAGAAGCTGCTGGATTTCACCCCTTTGAGAAACCCACTTCTTCCTGTGTGCACGCTGATCTTCCTCATCTATCAATTGGCAGGCTTAAATCCAGGGTAGCCCCCTCTGGCACTCGCTCAACAGCTGTCTAACAACTTTTGTGAACAAAGACAGCTCCGTTGATTCATATCAATGTGGAACAATTAACCAATGGAACAGAAGTTGCCTCCAGAAGTTGTGGGTGCTTCCTCACTGGAGGTTTTTAAGAAAAGACCTCCAGTGAGACCTGGAGGTCTCATGGTAGAGGGTCTCCTGCTTGAGCAGAGGGTTGGACTAGAAGACCTCCAAGGTCCCTTCCGGTTCTATTCTGATTGATTGATTGACTATCCAGAAGAGACACAGTGTCGTAGTTAGATAGGTATGCTCCAGACAACGCTGCACAAAAGAGCTGGGGAATGTGTCTTTGGCACACAGCAACTGGAGAACATCTCAGCAGGTGACACCATTAGTTTGACCTTGTCTGGAATTGAAGTCTCAGGCCTGGTTGATATTTGTGTGGAATTCTTTCAGGGAAGTCTGTAGGCTGAGCTGTGAAGTTGAAAAAAAAAAACATCTCGGAAGACAACAGTGTTATACTACACCGGTCCTGCTGAACTTGGAAACCATCTGGAGATGCCATCAAGACACCAGAAATGAAGCTCGTCTCAAGGGAAACGTGATGATTCAACCGAAAAACAATCCAAGAAGTTTGCTGATGGTTTTGACGGGAAGAGTGACTCGTTCCGAAACCGGATGTCTTCTGGTTTCTCCTTCCAAAACGAGGCCTATACAATTTGTCATCAAATCGAGGTGGACTTGAGTCATTCCTGCGGAGCTGCTATGTTATGGAAAGGAGACAATTCTTCGTAGAATTGCTAGAGAAACAAACCCAAGGAATGCTCTCCTATCTCTTTTGGGTTCTGTTGCAAAGGAGAATTTCTCCGGCTGGTTTCGTGGGCAGAAGTGCCAGGAAACCCATTTTCTCTCCGGAGAAAAGCTGCCCCAATTAAAAACAGCAAAGCCATCTCTGCCACAGTTCCATGGGTAGGACATTGTGCCAGGAAACTGATGCGCCAATCGTGATGAGGAAAAAAGAAATAGCAGTTAATCCAACTTGAAATTGACCACAATGGAGCCCCACATTTCTGTGGTTAGGTGAGACATTGGCTAAGGGTGTTTTGCCCCCTTTTACAGCATGCCTTGCCACCGTTGTTAAGTGAACCACAGCCGCTGATCGGTTCGCAAGAGGGTTGTTAAGTGAATCCGGCTTACCCCCTTGACTTGGCTTGTCAGAAGCTTGCAAAAGGGGATGATGTGACACCAGGGGACACAGCAACTGTCATAAGTCCATGCCAGTTGCCAAGCCTCCGAATTTTGATCATGTGATGCTACAAAGTTCGTAAGTGTGAAAAATGGTCCTAACTAAGTCCAGAGGTGGGCTTCAAAAAGTTTAGCAAGGGGTTCTCTGCCCTAGGTGGGCATGGCCATGGTGGGCGTGGCCTAGTCGGCATCCTGCATCATGGCGGTGGCGGGGACGGGGGCTGTTTTTGCCCTCCCCAGGCTCCGGAGGCTTTTCTTGAGCCTCTGGGAGGGTGAAAATGGCCTCCCCAGGCTCTGGAGGCCCTCTTCGTAGCCTGTTTTTCACCCTCCCCGAGTCTCTGTGCGTGTCCTGCACTAACCTGCATCCAAAACAGGTTGCATGGGGACTCCTGGGAGGAGCCGAGTGGGTTGGGCGGGGCCAGCCAGGAGTGGGATTTGGGGGTTCTCTGAATTTCACAGAATCTTAGCTAGAGGTTCTCCCGAACCCCTAGTGGCCCACACCTGACTAAGTCTCTTTTTTCAGTGCCATTGAAACTTTGAACAGTTAGTAAATATGAGCTGTTGTATGTCAAGGACTGCCTGTATCTCCTTGATGACAGCTGTTCAGGCTGCAGGGTGAAATCAGACCAATATATATATATATTTTCTCCTGCCTTCCGTAGCTGTGCCCAACTCTTCTGCTGGTGTGTCACCATTTCTGAACCTGACCTGCAAGAACATTTGACCTTAACAATGATGGAAGCAGCAGAAGAATTCCAAGCTGTCAGCAAAGGGCCTGACTTATGATTTCGCTCCATGACCAGACGTTAGCGCTTAGTGACACCCGAGTTCTACCCAGGGCTACGAAGACCAGTGTTCTGCCCCAGCTACGGACCCCAAAGAACGCAGCACACACAAAGCCTGTACAAACCTTAGTTGACTAAATTAAATCAGTCTTTTTCAAACAGAGGCTGTTAATTAACTTTCTTAACAGCCTACAAGAATCCAAAGAATAAATAATCGTAATCTTACTAGGGTTGGCAGAAAGCCCAGAAGCAATTTGCAGAGAATCCAGACGCGAAGGAGAGTGAACTAAAGTTGTTCCCTACAAATTGCTTCAGTTGGCATTCTTCCTTAAATAGGCTAAGGGAGTGGCCAATTAGCCCCAAGCCTTACTCTCGAGGAGACCTCCTCCTGAGGAGCCACTCCTGCGTTTTGGCAGCTCTGCGCGCCGTGCATTGAGAAAAGGCTCCTCCTCTTCGTCCTCTTCACTTATGGGAGCTTCTGGAGATTCTGAAGGCCCTGGCTGAATCCCCGCCTCTGGCACCACATCTTCTCCAGCCTCCTCATTGTCTGACACGAGTGCCAGCTGCACAGGCTGCTGGCCCAGCACCACACCAGCCTCCTCACTGTTGGAATCAGCTACAATCCACACAGGCCACAACAACCAGTGAATCCAGGAAGACGCACAGGGGTGCGTAGTGCCCTGGTGGGTCCCAGAAGCAGGACCAGCTGGCCAACCACCCACGGACAGAGAATAATGGGTCTTCTCCAGCATAGTTTCTGATGAGGGCTGCAGGAGGCCACGTATGTGCTGAGGGTTCATATGCACGCTGGTCCATCAGGTTCCTTTTCTGCGTCTAAACCTCTCCTTCTCTAAGGATATTTCTTTTTAATGGAAACCAACATCAGACAGAGAGGTCCTTAAAGAGTCCCTTGACTTCAGCTCAGCTCCTGGTATGGTTTACGCAGAACACAGAATAATAGTGTTGGAAGAAACCTCGGAGGTCTTCTGGTCCAACCTTCTGCTCAAGCCAGAGACCCTATGCAATGGAGCACCCACAACTTCTGGAGACAACAGAATAACAGAGTTGGAAGGGAGCTTGGAGGTCTTCTAGTCCAACCCCCTACTCAAGACGGAGACCCTAGACCAGTGTTTCTTGAAAGCTTGAAGATGGGTGGACTTCAACTCCCAGAATCAACTGGGAGTTGAATCTGGGAATCAAAATCCCTTCAACTGGGAGTTGAAGTCCACCCATCTTCAAGCTACCAAGGTTGAGAAACACTGCCCTAGACCATTCTGGACCAATGGCTGTCCAGTCTCTTCTCTCCATCCTCCAGCGATGGAGGGCCACACATTCTGGACTTTGCCATTGATTAATTGTTCTCATTGATAGCAAATTTCTCATTAGTTCTAAGTTGGATGTCTCTTTCATGAACTTCCACCAATTTCTTATCCTGCCCTCTAGTGATTTGATAGCAGCCTCCCACTCTTTGAGGGGCTGTCACAGAGAAGAAGGGGGGGGGTCAACCTTTTCTCCAAAGCACCTGAAAGCAGAAAAGGAAGCAACGGATGGAAACTTATCAAGGAGAGACCCAACCTAGAAATAAGGAAAAAATTCCTGACAATGGGAACAATTAATTGGGGTAATGGTTTGCCTCTGGAAGCTGTGGGGGCTCCATCCCTGGAGGTTTTCAAAAGAGATTGGACAGCCATTTGTCTGAAATGGATTTAGGGTCTCCTGCTCGAGCAGGGGGTTGGACTAGAAGATCTCCAAGGTCCCTTCCAACCATTATTATATTATTCCGTTGTCCCCTGGAGTTGTGGGGGCTCCATCACTGGAAGTTTTCAAGAAGAGATTGGACAGCCATTTGTCTGGGACACTATAGGGTCATGATGGCGAACCTATGACATGCATGCCACAGGTGGCATGTGGAGCCATATCTGTGGACATGCGAGCGTTGCCCTAGTTCAGGTCCAGCATGCATCTGCGCGCTGGCCAGCTGATTTTCAGGCCTTCCGGGCCCACCAGAAGTTGGGAAACGGGTCATTTCTGGCCTCTAGAGGGATGGGGAAGGCTGTTTTAGCCCTCCCCAGGTTCCAAGAAAGCCTCTGGAGCCTGGGGAGAGCGAAAAATGGGCCTACCGGGCCCTTTTTGCCATCATGTGCCAAAAGTTGGGGGAACGTGGGGGGTGGGGGTGTCGCATTCGCATGCGTGGGGGCAGGGCACGGGGTGGCATTGAATTATGGGTGTGGGCATGTGAATGCGCGAAACCTCTGCACTCCCCCCGCTTTTGGCACCCGACGGCAAAAAGGTTAGCCATCCCTGCTACAGGGTTTCCTGCTTAAGCAGGGGGTTGGACTAGAAGACCTCCAAGGCCCCTTCCCACTCTATGATTCTGTCCTTTTGTGTTGCCCAGAGCTTCAAAGCATTTAAGGAAGGACACTCAGGAAGCGGGACCTTCTACCGTTTTCCTCGATGCTCCTGCCTTGAGGCCGCAGAGCTTCAGGGGTTTTTTTTTTCCAGCCCCGGCTGGCTTTTCCTTCAAGAAGACCTAAAAATGACAACAACCCACCAAGTTGAAACACAAGTCGCGGAAAGGGCTGAAGGCAACCCCGTTGCTTCCGGGCGTTTTGCCAGGGCTTGAGTGACAGGCTGCTTTCTTTCCGTGCAACATTCCTCTGGCTCCCTCCTTGCCCTGACTGACGCCAGCTTCTCAGCTCAACCCCAAAGCAAACATCGGCAATTGGCACGGCTGCCTTGTTTTTCTCAGCTTCCCCATTCATGGTGCCTTCAAATGTTTGGTCCGATTAATTGGTGTATGTCTCTCTCTCTCTCTCTCTCTCTGTGTGTGATCGTGTAGGGTTGTGAGAATAGGAACGAAAGAAAGCTACTTTTCCAGAGACAAACTCTGCTCTCTCTCCGTCTCTTTCTAAGCAAACTCTTTAATAACAGAACGACAGAGTTGGAAGGGACCTTGGAGGTCTTCTAGTCCAACCCCCTGCTCAATTATTAAGACCAGCTGCCTGCAATTTCTGCAGGTTCGAATCTCACCAGGCTCAAGGTTGACTCAGCCTTCCATCCTTTCTAAGGTAGGTAAATTGAGGACCCAGTTTGTGGGGGCAATAAGCTGACTTTGTATAAATATACAAAAGGATGAAGGCTATTGCTGAGCACATTGTAAGCCGCCCTGAGTCTCTGGAGAAGGGCGGCATATAAATCAAATTAAAAAAAAAAATCAGGAGACTATAGCATTCAGGACAAATGGCTGTCCAGTCTCTTCTTGAAAACCTCCAGTGATGGAGCACCCACAACTCCAGGAGACAATGGAATAAAACAGTTGGAAGGGATCTTGGAGGTCTTGTAGTCCAGCCCTCTGCTCAAGCAGGAGACCTATGACATTCTTGACAAGTGGCTATTCAATTTCTTCTTTAAAACCTCCATTGTTGGAGCACCCACAACTTCTGGTGGCAAGCTGTTCCACTGGTTAATTATTCTCTCTGTTAGGAAGTTTCTCCTCAATTCCAGGTTGCTTCTCTCCTTGGTTAGTTTCCATCCATTGCTTCTTGTCCTGCCTTCAGGGGCTTTGGAGAATAGCTTGACTCCCTCTTCTTTGGGGCAGCCCCTCAGATATTGGAAGATGCTATCATGTCTCCCCTGATCCTTCTTTTCATTAGACTAGACATACCCAAATCCTGCAACTGTTCTTTGTATGTTTTATCCTCCAGCCCCCTCATCATCTTCCTTGCTCTTCTCTGCACTCTTTCCAGAGTCTCCACGTCTTCTTTTTTTTAACTTTTTGAAAAATCCATTCCCACTTCTTGTGGCCACACGAGTGCTATTTTCTGCTTAAAAGATCTAATTCCTTCTTTCGAAAGAAGAACGCTTCCTCTCCCAACAACGGATCGATTGAAAACGATCGATCTGTACAATCGGAACCCCCTAGGAATTCCATGCTTTTATCTTTTCCGATAGCCTCACTTCGATTTCCATCCCCCCTTCTCTTCTGTCTGTAAATGTATACACAAAGATGGGGAGTCAGTTCCAAAGAGGTTTGTTTGTGATGGGTAGACCTGTTGAGGGTTCCCCCCCCCCAAATCCATCCCACACTGTGGAAAGAATGACGGTCGGTGGAGGCCACGGTGTCCTTGCCTGCCCAAAGGGCAGCTCTGGCTCCATGCTGGCGTGGCTGAAGGAACATCCTGGCATTGGGAAGGCAGCCAAGAAGGAGGGAAACATCTGTTAAGATGATACGAGGCCGGAGAATCGCCTCCAGGAATATTCCAGGTCAAATGATAAGGAGGCCATCAAAGCTTTTCATCGCTTCCCACCTGTCTGTTGTGCAGACAAGGGGCACGAGAAGTAAAATAATATAGGCATGACAGCTAAAGGCAAGGCTTTATATATTGCTTGGCGTTTGCTGCTCAGCCGTGGATAAAGGCATTATTTTCAGGGGTGCAGATGCAACGGTAGATGTCACCTTTGTTGGAAGAGTAAGCTTCCGAGAGATGCCACCGTTATAGGGGTTTGGGGGTCCTTGCGGCCCAAATCAACACTTCCATCTTGGACAAATGTTCCTGTTCCTTTTCCCTTTCTCCTCCTCCTCCTCCTCCCCCTTTTCTTTCTCTTTCTTTCTCCTTTCCCTTCTCCCTTCCACTTTCTCCTTCCTGCTTCCTCCTGCCTTCCTCCTTCCCCTTCTCTTTTTTCCCCCTTCCCTTTCTCTTTTCCCCTTCCCCTTTCTTCTTCTTCCTCCTCCTCTTCCTCCCCTTTCCTTTCCCTTTCCCTTTCTTTCTCCTTCCCTGTTTTCCTTCTCCTTCCTCTTCCCCCCTTCCCCTTCTCCATTCCCCTTCCTTCTTCCTCCTTCCTTCCTCCTTCTCTTTCTCAATTCCCAATTCTCAAACTGCCAATTCTGGGCAGTTATATAAATAAATTAATCAGCTGAAGAGCAGACAAAGCCGGCCCAATTTTGAATTTCACCAGCAGCCTGGTCCAGAATGGTTACATCTCCAGTTCAAATCTCAACATACGGACAGGGAATCTTTCAGATAAATCAGTAGCCGTATAGATTTTAGGGCTTGAACCTGTCATTTCCTTTTAACTCAACCAGTGGTGAGTTTCAAATTTTTTTACTACCAGTTCTGTGGGGGTGGCTTGGTGGGCATGGCATGGTGGGCGTGGCAGGGGAAGGATACTGTAAAATCTCCATTCCCAATTGTGTGATATTGTGTTTGCATTTTTAAAAATGTCTTGCGCTCGAATTAAAGACATTTTTCTTTCATTCTTCTTTGAAAAAAGACACTGATGACCAGTTTTCACACTTATGACCATTGCAGAATCCCTAGAGTCACCTGATCAAAATCTACACAGTTGGCAACTGACTCACATTTTATGACGGTTGCAGTGTCCCGGGGTCACGTGATCCCTTTTTACGACCTTCTGATGAGCAAACGTCAAGGGAGAAGGCAGATTCACTTAATGGCTGTGTGACTAATTTAACAACTGCAATTGATTCACTTATGTCAAGAACAGTCATCAAATGGGACAAAACTCACTTAACAGATGCCTTGCTCAGCAACAGAGATTTTGGGCTCCATTGCGAGTCATAAGTTGAGGACTGCCTGTACACATTTAATAAGGATAAATGACAATTTCCCAGGTAAGGTAGTTAATTTTTGGGTGAGATTGTGGGCTGTATTACAGGTGAGGTTGTTAGGAAATGATAGTTACCTAACTTGGCAATATATAAACCCTCAATATAGCTTTAAGACTGTATTGCTGTATTGCATCATACTGTGTCCTGATTGGTTAGCTCTGTAGCCAGTGTCCTTAAGAGGGAGCTTGAAACATGGTTTATTTCTCTCTGCTGCTCTTTGCTGCTCTTTGCTGATCGTTACTGCTATTTGCTGTTTTTGCTACTGTTTGCAACTGTTTATTATGACTGCGACAACTGGTAAGAAGACTTTGCTATTGGAATATCCCTGGACTATTGTTTTACTATCTACTGCTTTATCTGTGTATGATCTGGACTGTTTATTGGACTGTGCCTTATTACTATTTCCTAAAAATAAACACAACTCAGTGTATCTGTGTGTTGGCTGTGATTATTCGCAACTGCTCTCAGTCGCTTTCATGTGCACACCCTTGCTACTCTAGGGTTGCTCTGCGAATTCCTCAACAGAGGTCACGATCCCAGCATGTCATGTCTGAATCCTTTCTACACTTTCTATCTGGATTAAATGCCAGCAACAAGAGAAAGATGGATATCGTCTTGAATATCAGAGGCCAAAAGTCGCGAGCAATTCATAGCTTCTGTGGGGAAGAGAACAGCTTCAGTTGAATTTTATTTATTTATTTCTGCTGCCTTTTATAGAATATTTACAAACTGCTTTTGTATCATAGATTTTCTTCAGCATTGGTACAGTAGTTCTAGAAAGCCACAACTCAATCCTCTGATGGCATCCTTGGGTAAAATCCAAATATAATGCTCCTTGGAAATCTGGAGGATATGGGGAGTCCTCAACGTACGACCAAAATTGGGACCAGTACATCCATAGCTAAGTGAGGCGGTTGTTAAGTGAATCACACTGGATTTCACAACCTTTTTTTTTTTTTGCCATGGTTGGTAAGTGAACCAGATGGTTGTTAGGCAAATCTGGCTTTTCCTATCGACGTTGCTGGTTGGAAGCCAGCTGGGAATTTCGAAAAGGGAGCTAGTGTGACTCCAGGATGTGGCAGCAGCTGTCATAAATATGTGCCAGTTGTATAAAGTGTCCAAATTTTGATTTAGGAAGGTAACTGAATAAAGATGCCCTTGGGAAAAAAAGTGGAAAAATTGTCTACACCAGCTATCAATTTAATCGAATAACAGAGTTGGAAGGGACCTTAGAGGTCTTCTAGTCCAGCCCGGTGCTTAAGCAGGAGACCCTATGTTATTCCGGATAAATGCTTGTCCTGTCTCTTCTTGAAAACCTCCAGTGAATATTGCTTGAATCTTCTCCACTGTGAATCGGAATACTTTCCCCTAGTTGTTTTGGGCCATCAATCCTTGGAAAATATATTTGGGAAGCTGTTCTCTATTTTTCCAGAGTCCAGGTCAAAGAATGATGGATTGACAGTTATAGCAAGTCAGACCCCAGCTGAGTGTTAGAAAACATTTCCGAAAAATAAGAGCAATTCAGCGGTGGATTGTTTAGTTTGAGAGGGGATGAGTTCCTTCCCCCACCCCTGGAAATGTTCAAGGATAAATTTAATTTGATTTCTTGCCTTGAGCCGAATGTTTAGTCTTGATGGACTAAATGAGTCCACTGAACTATGGCTCTAGGAGTTTTTTGCTTGTTTATAAGAGGTTTCCCCATGTTGTCTGGTGATTTCAGTGACTCTTCAGCACTGCATGACCTACTGACCAGAAGGATTGTGGGACATAAATAAGCTAGGATTTTCTTGGTGCTCCATCTTTATTTAGAGAGCCAGTTTAGGTTAGGAAACAGGAGGCTATGAGTTCTAGGCCTTCTATAATTAAGATTCTATAATTCTAGGATGCTTAGGCACAAAGCCAGCTGGATGACTTTTGGACCAGCCCCTCTCTCTCACCTCTAGGAAGGAATAACAGAATTACAGAGTTGGGCAGGACCTTGGAGGTCTTCTAGTCCAAGCAGGAGACCCTAGACCATTCTACAGTTCTACAGAGGAATGACCGAGTCTTTCATCTGCACCTCTATAACTGTCTGGTTTGGCTCTGCAACCCAACAAGACGGACACAGACTTTAGAGGATCATTAGAGCTGCAGAAAAAACAATGGCTACCAACCTGCCTTCCATGGAGGACCTGTATACAAGTCAAAAAGAGGGCTGTGAAAATATTTACAGACCCCTCTCATCCTGGACATAAATTGTTTCAACTCCTACCCTCAAAACGACGCTATAGAGCACTGCATACCAGAACAACTAGACACAAAGACAGTTTTTCCCCAAACGCCATCACTCTGCTAAACAAATAATTCCCTCAACACTGTCAAACTATTCACTAAGTCTGCATTACTATTAATCTTCTCATTGTTCCCACCACCCATCTCCTCCCACTTAGGACTGCATGACTGAAATTTTGTTGCTTGTATCCTTATGATTTATATTGATTGTTTCCTAGTATGATTTGATTGCTTATTTGTACCCTCTGACTATCATTAAGTCTTGTATCTTATGATTCTTGACGAATGTATCTTGTCTTTTTATGTACACTGAGAGCATATGCACCAAAGGCAAATTCCTTGTGTGTCCAATCACACTTGGCCAATAAAAAAAATAATTCTATTCTATTCTATTCTATTCTATTCTATTCTATTCTATTCTATTCTATTCTATTCTATTCTATTCTATTCTATTCTATTTCAGATAAGGGGCAGTCCAATCTCTTCTTGAAAACTTCCAGTGTTGGAGCATTTATAACTTCTGAAGGCAAGTCGTTCCACTGATTAACTGTTCTCACAATTAGGAAATTTCTCCTTAGTTCATGACGATCCTCAAATTTCATCAGAAAACCTTGACAGACCTGTCCAGACAGTCACGAAGATTCAACAGTGACTCAAAGGGATAAAAATTTATGTATTTGTACACTTTTGACTATTATCGTACCCTCTCCTTGTATCTCAAAGTCTTAGGATCAACAATGACATCCGACTTCGGACATGCATTTGAGGCATATATACTCTGTAAAAAACAGCCCAGCAGCCCCACCGATCTTTCCTCGGCCTTCCTGCTTGTGGGAGATGATTTTGTGCCTCAGTGGTCAAGAATAAGGTGACTTCTTTCCCGCTTAGCCATCTGTCAAGGAACCATGAATGGGCATAATTAAGCTGGGGAGAGAATGAGAGAGAAAGAGAGAGAAAAAAAGAGAAAGATTAAAAATATTATATTAAATTAATATATATATTAATTTAAATAAATATACATTAAAAACCCAAACTATCAATCAGGATTGGCTGACAAATTCTTTTTGTTAGTAAGACTTTCTGGAATTTTATTTAGGCAGCTGTTCTGGTGAATAATTCACTACAGAAGAGTAGAACAGAAGAATAATCTGGTTTATTTTAAACTCATTCTGTGGTGCCATCTAGTGTTTCACCTTATAGTCTGAACAGATTCACAAAATTGTTTTGGAACTCTATTTTAATGTGAATTTTCTCGGTATCTCCGTATCAATTTTAACGTAGGGAGATATTTAAAACTACAATCCAGCTAAATCTTTAAAAAAGTCCTAACTGTTATTTTGAGGGATCGATTGATTGATTTTGTGCCATCAAATCATTTTCCACTCCTGATAATCCCATAGATTTTCTACAGGACGATCTATCTTTAGTGCCGGTCCTTCTTGGAGGTGAGTACTCTTTTTTCACACTTAATGACCATTCCGACATCCTGATCCAAATTCAGATGCTTGGCAACTGACTCGTACTTATGACGGGATCACGGGATCCCCTTTTGCGACCTTCTGATGAGCAAAGATAGCGCGGAAGCCAGATTCGCTTAACAGCCATGCTACTGACTTAATGATTGCAGTATTCGTAAAATGGGGCAAAACTCACTTAATATACATCTCACTTAACAACAGAAATTTTGGGCTCAATTGTGGCCATAAGTCGAGGACAGCCTACAGTAATATATAATTTATGGATAACTTTTACTCTGAAGTGATACTTTTGAAAGTGTGGTAAATAACTCCTCTTTTTATTCTCTTTCCTTGAGAATTGGGACAAAGCCTCATTCATTCGTAGCCTAAATTCACAAAGTATTATCAAGAGGGGCATTTCTCCAACTGACAGATTGATTCTTCGGGATTTATTTCTATATTATTTTTTTAAAGAGGCAAACCAACTCATCTCTGACCACACCATCATTTTATCTCACTGGTGCAATTATGCTTAAGTTGGGCAGACATTTTATTCTTTTTCAAAGTTATACAAAATTCAGGAGTCTTTAGCGAAATGAGACATCCACTCTGGAAAACAACGGCAGAACATCTAAAAGAGCATGATGGACAGAGGTGTTTTTGTCTTTATTTTCTAAGCACTGTGGTATGATTTAGTGGTGCTTTAAAGGAAATTGGTGTGTTGTGTGTGCTTGTGTATGTGTTCACATATGTGCAAACCTCGTTATAACAGTTCTGGTTACTTTAAGAGAAACAGGAGTGAATTGTTCCAAAGTGGGACTTGATGGAAAAAATTTAGGGCCAAGTTAAAGTTTCCATTTAACTCAATTCCCTTAGCTGATAATTTTTTCCACCATTAATAAATGCCATTTTTAAAATAAAAGTTTTAGCCCAAGAACAGTGCATTAATTTTCTCTTAGAATAGAATAGAATAGAATTCTTTATTGGCCAAGTGTGGTTGGACACACAAGGAATTTGTCTTGGTACATAAGCTCTCAGTGTACATAAAAGAAAAGATAATCAAGAATCATAAGGTACAACACTTAATGATAGTCGTAGGGTACAAACAGTACAAGCAACAAAATTACAGTCATATAGTCATAAGTGGGAGGAGATGGGTGGTGGGAATGATGAATCACAGGGTTGGAAGGGACCCTGGAGGTCTTCTAGTCCAACCTCCTGCTCAAGCAGGAGACCGTATACTATTTTGGACTCACGTAACTCATTTAACGCATCAGAAATGTTAGGCTCAATTGTGATCGTAAGTCGAGGACTACCTGTATACCTTAAATCACAGGGAGAATACTCAGGGCCATTCCTACATTTAGCATTGATTATATTAAATAGATTTGCTCTGAAAAGACTATTGCTCTTTTCTTTCCACTAGAGAATTAGCCTTAATTCTACTCTGAGCCATGAATTGACTAAACAGCAAGATTGCCACTCTGTAATTAGGTTAAATTAAATGTGCTAAACTCAACACAAACCTATTTTGAAGTCGGCGTGAGGGAAAGCTTTAATTATGGATCTCAAAGCTGCTAGGTAGGCTGGTGCAAGCATGGTAGACAGTTCAGGAGTTTCCGAGAGAGACAAAGAACACAGAGATTGCAAAAAAACCTTTGGTTCTGGTCTTTGAAGGTCATTTATTTACCGCAAAACTTTTATTTTACTTAGGGAGCCTCTCAGTAGGAGATTAGACATTGTTCCAAGAATTCAGGGTTGACTGATGGCGAGGGGGCAGAATATAAGTTTAATTGATGAATAAATAAAATAAAACTAAAAAAAAATGAATTATATTGTGAAATTGGAATAGAATAGAATGGAATGGAATAGAATAGAATAGAATAGAATAGAATAGAATAGAATAGAATAGAATAGAATAGAATAGAATAGAATAGAATAGAATTCTTTATTGGCCAAGTGTGATTGGACACACAAGGAATTTGTCTTTGGTGCTTAAGCTCTCAGTGTACATAAAAAGACAAAATACATTTGTCAAGAATCATAAGGTACAACACTTTATGATAGTTATAGATTACAAATAAGCAATCAGGAAACAATATCAATATAAATCGTAAGGATACCAGTAACAAGGTTACAGTCATACAGTCGTAAGTGGAAGGAGATGGGTGGTGGGAACGATGAGAAGATTAATAGTAGTGCAGACTTAGTAACTAGTTTGACAGTGTTGAGGGAATTATTTGTTTAGCAGAGTGATGGCGTTTGGGAAAAAACTGTCCTTGTGTCTAGTTGTTCTGTGTGCAGTGCTCTATAGCATCGTTCTGAGGGTAGGAGTTGAAACAGTTTATGTCCAGGATGCGAGGGGTCTGTAGATATTTGCACAGAATAGAATTCAGAATTAGAATAGAAATAGAAATAGAAATCATATAATGGAATGGAATGGAATGGAATGGAATGGAATGGAATGGAATGGAATACAATACAATACAATACAATACAATACAATACAATACAATACTGATCAAATGTGATTAGGCACACAAGAAATTTGTCTCTGTTGCAGAAGCTGTCACTGTACATGCGAAACAAACGAAGTAACAATAATCATAATATCAAAATAATAATCATAATAATGATACCCATAAGAGAAGGTAGTGGAACAGATGGGAAGGATAATAGTACTACAGCTATTACTCCATGGGTAAATATACTTAGGCATAAGAATTCAGCAGAGTGATAGGACAGGGAAAACAACTGTCTCTATGTAAATTATCTGTTTTGGAAAAGGCAATTCTATGTTCCCTACTGCTCAAAAGAGCATGGTTAAATCAGCCTCTTTCCACAAGTATAAAATAAAAAGCTGCCTTAATTGGGATGAATCAAATTTTTCAGTAGGATTCTGCTGCCCCCTATTGGCCGTCTCAGGTCATCTAATTGAACAAACTGGCAGCAACGTCATTTCTACCAAACGTTTTGAGAGTTTTTGAGTGTGTAATCCACAGCTGCTATTTGCAACCAGTTGAATTGAAATCCCACATTTCTCAACTTACGATCATAACTGAGCCCAAAATTTCTCTTGCTAAGCAAGGTTAGGTGCGTTTTGCCTCATTTTACGACCTTCCTTGCCCCAGTTGTTAAGTGAATCACTGCAGTCGTTAAATCAGTCGCACGGTTGTTAAGAGAATCCGGCTTCCCCGTTGATTTTGGTTGTCAGAAGGTCGCAAATGGGGATCACGTGACCTTGGGACACTACAACCGTCATAAGTACATGCCAGTTGCCTAGCCTCTGGATTTGGATCACATGACCAGGAAGATGCTGCAATGGTCAGGTGAAAAATGGTCATAGGTCACTTTTTTCAGTACCCTTGTAACGTCGAACAGTCACTAAACTAACTGTTGTAAGTCAAGGACCAAACATTGTTTTTATAAGAGCTTGCATGTCAAATTTGCTCACCAGGTGGCGCTGTGGGGCTAGATATGGTAGCTGTAATTCTTATTTTGTTAAGATGCTGCCTAGCTGGGTATCAGAGCCACCTAGGAATTTAAGGCTGAACAATCTCAGTTTGTTTCTCACATTTTGTTTAATCAGGAAAAACAACGCATCTTTCTGGAAAGGATGAACCAGACCCTGAAAACTATACTCAAGAAATATGCAGGCCAAGGCCCAAAACATTGGGGTATATGGTCGCCTTTTCTGTGGTTTGCATGCAGGGAAGTTCCCCAGATATCTACAGGATCCAGCCCTTTTGAGTTGCTCTATGGGGGAACAACGTTGTGGGATTTTGGTGGCTTTTAACTACAGGTGGGTTAATTTCTCACAGCCTCGTTTTTTTGAACCAGGTAATAAGGCTTACGTCTGGTGTGCCACAGCTAAAAAGGTGCTTAGAACAGAGAACAGAGAATCAAAGGGCCGGAAGGGACCTTGGAGGTCTTCTAGTCCAACCCTGTGCTTAAGCAGGAGACCTTAACCATTCCAGAGACATGGCTGTCCGATCTCTTCTTAAAAACCTCCAGGGATGGAGCAGCCAAAGCTTCTGGAGGCAAGAAGATAATCACAAATACAAAGCTTTGAAGAGAAAGACAAGGGGTGACAAAGCAGTCTTACAATTTTTGAGAGGCTGTCACAGAGAAGAAGGGGTCCCCCTATTCTCCAAACTACCAGAAGGCAGGACAAGAAGCAACAGATGGAAACTAACCAAGGAGAGAAGCAACCTGGAATTAAGGAGGAATTTCCTGACAGTGAGAAGAATTAATCAGTGGAACGACTTGCAGCTAGAAGTTGTGGGGGCTTCATCACTGGAGGTCTTCAAGAAGAGGCTGAAGAGCTATTTGTCCAGGATGGGATAAGGATTCCTACTTGAGCAGGGAATTGGACTAGAAGACTTCCAAGGCCCCTTCCGACCCTATTCTCTATGTCAGAGGTCTTCAAACTTGGCAGTTTTAAGACTTGTGGACTTCAACTCCCAGAATTCTCCAGCCAGAATTCTCCAGCCATATCCACAAGTCTTAAAGCTGCCAAGTTTGAAGACCTCTGGTCTATGTACTGTGCTGTCTGAATCAGGCTCCAAGCTACTTCCAAGCAAGCCAAGATTGTAAACTTCTGATTACTGTCTTTTTCCCCCCTTCTCATTTTGGCTTGTAATTTTTGTCACTTTGCATTGTACTTTCTTTCTCTTGTTGCATCTTGGATCTCAAAACTTACGTTTATTATCATTCTTTTTATAGTTTGATGACGAGCAATTCTGCAGTCAGTGAATTATCTAAACCATTTACACAATGTGTGTGTGTGTGTATGTGTGTGTGTGGGTGTGTGGGTGTGTTTTCTGAGGTTTTTCGGGTGTTTGTATGTAGGTCTTTGGTTATTCGGGTTTTCTCCCGCGTAAAATTGGAGGTGTCTTGGCAACGTTTCGACGAAGTCTCATTCATCATCTTCAGGCTGGTGTTTTCGGCTTCGTGCTTCTAGGATCACACACATTGCTCCTAGAAGTACGAAGCCAAAAACACCAGCCTGAAGATGACGAGTGAGACTTCGTCGAAACGTTGCCAAGACACCTCCAATTTTACATGGGAGAAAACCCGAATAACCAAAGACCTACATATACATATATATATATATATTCCTTCAGGCACTACTTAGTTACAAAAATGCTTGATCTGCATTTTAGTGACTTTTCATAGCTGTGCACCACAGTTTCAGTTTCCTATGAAATTAAATCGTACGTAAGCCAGGGAAATGCAGTTGTTTAACAGCTGGATTGGGATGTAGCCTGCTACTGTAGGTCTTTCTCTTGAAGGGCCCAGCTTCCTGAACTAAAAACCCGAAATATTTTTCTAAGCTGGTCTTTCTCTCACCAGGAGCTAATACTGTTGAGCCAGCTAATCACAGCTGAGACAAAGATGTACGGTCTTCAGAAGTTAAATATGAAACTAATGGATAAGAAATCCTTAAAATGCCGGTTCACATTTGGAATCAATTTCCTTAAACTTCAGTGTGCAACAGATGGAAGCTTGTTCAACAGTTTGGTTGCACTTTCCGTGCCAAACACCTGTTGAAGTCTTCTAGGGATCTAGAGGTCAGGGGCCACCTTGTCATGAAATTAATCTGAATCAACTTTCATTTATGTAGGGAAGGAAAGGAGGAAGGCAGGGAGGGAGGGAGGGAGGGAGGGAGGAAGGAAGGGAGAGAGGAGGGAGGGAGGGAGGTAGGCAGGGAGAGAGGCAAGAAGGCAGGCAGGCAGGAAAGAAAAGGAGGGAGGGAGGAAGGAAGGAAGAAAGAAAGGGAGGCAGGTAGGCAGGGAGGGAGGCAGGAAGGCAGGAAGGCAGGCAGACAGGCAAGAAGGAAGGGAGGGAGGGAAGGAAGGAAGGAGGGAAGGAAGGAAGCAAGCAAGCAAGCAAGGAAGGGAGGCAGGGAGGCAAGAATGAAGGAAGGAAGGAAGGAAAGAAAGAAGGAAGGAAAGAAGAGAAGAGAAGAGAAGAGAAGAGAAGAGAAGAGAAGAGAAGAGAAGAGAAGAGAAGAGAAGGAAATCTGAAGTTTGTTACGACTTCTTGAACATTTCTGGGGACCAGAGAAGCTGCCCCTGTCTTTGGTACGATTGTGATGAGTCCCAATAAAACTTTAGCTGGTCCAATCTGTGCATTTGCAACTCCTCCTCTCTCCCCAGATGAACCAGCATGGTTACGACTGGCTTTTAAAAAGACGAAACTACAAAAGTTGGAATTGAGCAGGGTTGAGTCTCCCAAAGTAGGTCTCAAAACTGAAGTCTGTAAGAAAAGAGGAGAAGCCAGCGATTCTTGCCTTCGTGATCTCTTCCATATGTTTGTTGTCCTTATATCTCACATGGATTTTGAATGGGTTTTTTTTAAAAGTTCCATCATCACTGCTGATGTTGAACCAACACATTTCTTATCTTGGCCATCCTAGGTTTTAAATTCTTTCTCGGCTACAAAATCACTTGGACGCTCCTAGTACAATCGCTGCAGCTATGTTGTAGCAACCCTGAAAAAGGACTAAGTGCGATGAGAAGAACCCCATCTGGTCTTCTTGAGTGAGGTCATGTTTGAGCTGATTTCGATGATTGCTGTAAAAGAATGCAGAATATAGAATAACAAAGTTGGAAGGGACCTTGGAGGTCTTCTACTCCAGGGGTCTCCAACAGTGGTGGGATTCAGCCAGTTCACACCACTTCGGGAGAACCGGTTATTAACTTTCTGAGCAGTTTGGTGAACTGTTGTTGGAAGAAATCATTAGGGCAGAGAACCGGTTGTTAAATTATTTGAATCCCACCATTGGTCTCCAATCTTGGCAACGTTAAGACTTGTGGACTTCAACTCCCAGAGTTCCTCAGCTTGAGGAACTCTGGGAGTTGAAGTTCCACAAGTCTTAAAGTTATCAAGGTTGGAGACCCCTGTTCTAGTCCAATCCTCTGCTCAAGCAGGAGACCTTATGCCATCTTGGTCAAGTGGTTGTCCAGTCTATTTTTGAAAATCTCCAGTGATGGGCCCATAACTTCTGGAGGCAAGCCATTCACTGCTTGATTGTCCTCATTGTCAGGAAATGTCAAGAAATTTCAACGAAACTTCACAAAAGAACAACCACCAAACTTCAAACAAAATGAAAAGGAAGATGTACTTCCAGAAGGAAGAAAGAGATACATCTAGGAAACACGCTGAAATGGGCACAAAGGTCTTGCAGTATATCAAGAATGTTGCTTGCCCTAAAGATTAAAGATATAAAAGGCAAAACATCTTTTTTTGGGTGGGTCGAATTCTGCCACCAGCAGATGGCAGCTTTTCGGTCTACGATATATTCATTTTAGAACTAATCTTCAGAAGATTGTCAGAGATGAACTTCACATATTAGGGCCTGGCGTTTCTTTGTTAAGCGAGCAACCAGTCCTGATGGGAGAACTTTATAAACATTATAAAAAAGACGTTGAGACTTTGGAAAGAGTGCAGAAAAAAGCAACCGAGATGATTAGGGGACTGGAGGCTAAAACATACGAAGAACGGTTGCAGGAATTAGGTATGTCTAGTCTAGAGAAAAGAAGGACTAGGGGTGATATGATAGCAGTCTTCCAATATTTGAGGGGCTGCTACAAAGAAGAAGCGGTCAACTTATTTTCCAAAGTTGGAGAAGGTAAGACAAGAAGCAATGGATGGAAACTTATGAAGGAGGGAGCCAACCTAGAACTAAGCAGAAATTTCCTGACAGTGAGGACAATTAACCAGTGGAACAACTTGCCTCCAGAAGCTGTGGGTGCTCCATCACTGGAGGTTTTAAAGAAGAGACTGGACAGCCGTTTGTCTGAAATAGAATAGGGTCTCCTGCTTGAGCAAGGGGTTGGACTAGAAGACCTCCAAGGTCCCTTCCAAATCTATTATTCTGTAAATTCTGTAAAACTGCCGGTTGCCTAATTTTGTCCATACCTTCCTAGATGATGGATGGAGTTGCGACTTTGAACGAGACTCAACCCTGCTGGCTGAAATGCTACCGTGTAATTTTAACTATATTCCATAGCAATGTCATGAATGCTGAAAGCGATCTCTTACTTCCTTTTGCTCTCCACACAGGTCAGAAGCGACTTGCCAGGAGAAAAACCACATTTTTGACAGGCGGATCATTTATTTTGGCTTCTTCTGTAGATCCAAGAACATTAAGGTGGCAGGTGAATTGAAATGACGCCCCTCGGCAAATTGAATAAGCTCTTTTCCTGGAGAAAAAAAGTACGATTGGTTTGATCTCTGGGATCTCTTTCTTACCATACAGGAGTCTGTCCAAAGCAAACAGGCTGACCAACCAGAGTAAGCAAACTCCAGTTATTTGAGAATGCAAAATCCTGTTCTGCCCCAGCTACGGACCCCAAAGAACGCAGCGCACACAAAGTCTGTACAAACCTTAGTTGACTAAATTAAATCAGTCTTTTTCAAACAAAGGCTGTTAATTAACTTTCCTAACAGCCTACAAGAATCCAAAGAATAAATAATCGTAATCTTACTAGGGTTGGCAGAAAGCCCAGAAGCAATTTGCAGAGAACTAAGATCAAGACGCGAAGGACAGTGAATGAAGTTGTTCCCTACAAATTGCTTCAGTCAGCGTCCTTCCTTAAATAGGCTAAGGGAGTGGCCAATTAGCCCCAAGCCTTACTCTCATGGAGACCTCTTCCTGAGGAGCCACTCCTGCCTTTTAATAGCTCTGCGCGCCCGTGCATCGAGAAGAGGTTCCTCCTCTTCCTCCTCTTCACTTATGGAAGCTTCTGGAGGTTCTGAAGGCCCTGGATGAATCCCCGCTTCTGGCACCACATCTTCTCCAGCCTCCTCACTGTCCGACTCGAGCGCCAGCTGCACAGGCTGCTGGCGCAGCATCACACCAGCCTCCTCGCTGTCGGAATCAGCTACTAGCTGCACAGGCCACTGACGGGCCACAACAAATCCAGAACTGCCCCCTCAAGAGAAGCCAAGTCCTTCGTGTCTTCTCCAGGAATTCAAGCTTCTCTTCTTCTACCGGATGCTTCTCT